>NC_089751.1:3029179-3089179 GCF_040412425.1 Macrobrachium rosenbergii
TGACAGGCAGGGCAGCCGATCGAGACTACGGTCTACCCCAAAAGCCAAATCAAAGTCCTTTAATAGAGGGCATCTGCTTACCCCATACAAATGGGAAAAAAGCACGTTAAAAGAAGAAGAAGAAGAAGAAGATATGCTGTGAACAACGACCAACTTGAGGGAGACGGATTTTACGTAAAATTTATTTGATGAACAATCAATACCGTTACGTTAGTGAAGGCTGCGAAATATTTTGTGCAGGAATTTTCTGCCATGATGCATTTTCCAGCCAACTTTTCCGACTCCGTGTGTATGAAATTCCTGCCTGGTCACCTTTTCCTGATAATTTCCTTGGTAGGTTTACCTTGTTGTTGTTGTTGTTTTTCAAAGTATGGTTAGATATTTGACATATTTACAATACTTGTCTTTTTTTTCTTTGATTTTACTGTTATTCATCTCTGAGCTCTGCGCAATTATTGTGTTTTATGAGTATTTCCTCTAATTGCCATTATTGTTTCCTCCAGTTTCCAGTATATTTTGTGTTGCCCCTCGGGAACTTTTGGCCATGGTATCGATGTTTTGCCATTACTATGTAAATTGTTAGATCGACTTGCCAGCCAGGCGTCTCCTGATACGACCGAAGATGGCTAAATATTTCTCCTATATGAAACAAGCCTCGTCGACTTCTCCCTGTTCTCCGCGTTCGCTTCCTTCCCTTCCTCCTCCGTCTGAATCACTCCTTGGGGAAGCTTTCCCAGTGGAAATTTCATTTTCCCTTTCGTCAATTGCGATTTTCCTGTTCTGTTCGTCTCTTGGCTGTCGCATTCCGACGAAAAATGATCTAAAGAGAGTGCGGGTTGGCATTGATGATGTTTCCTTTGGTAATTTTTCATCTTTATCTTACTGAATTCACAATAGACTTTATGCTGGTTGTGTGGCTGGTGAGTCGAATCAGCCGTTATTATCACTAACAGTTAAGAATGTTAGTTAATCTTATCATATTTTTATAAATTTCTTTACAATGTGTACAGATCAGCAATTAGTTCTGGTGTGTGTGTATATATATATATATATATATATATATATATATATATATATATATATATATATATATATATATATATATATATATATATATATATATATATATATATATATATATATATATATATATACACACATTGTGGGCTTGTAGGGTTTGGTGATTATGAAAGAGTGATTGTGCTAGATTATTTAATGTCAAAGATAAGCATAGAGCTCCTGTATTAGCATAGAATGAATAAAATCTTGCAGAACATTTTTAGGAAAGGGGTTTGACTGCTGTAGATACATCGTTTTCAAAGAACAATATTCATATTAGGCCTAAGAGAAAGGTTCTAAGATCATATCGTAACGCACAGTATATGGAAGTATTTGGGGAATTGGTAAACGTGGCGCTGCAGTTGCAGTAATGACAAGTTAGATTGATAAATAGAAAGTGTGATGAGGACATAAGGAGAAAATGGATGGATTATGGGAAAAGGAAAAACTTTGACACAGACGGAGTATATAAGTAATTTTATATAATTATATGGTAAGGTCTTCTGAACGGCTGGGAATATATGTAGATATAGGAGAGGAGGAGTTAATTACAAAGAACTTATTATATTGAGTGCGGTTGCATGGCGGAACAGATCATGTGGGGATTATATAGGAGGCTGGAAAGAGCTACCGGGGTCTAAGCGATGTCAGGCAGGGCAGCCGATCGAGACTACGGTCTACCCCAACGCCAAATCAAAGTCCTTCAAAAGAAGGCATCGTGCTTACCCCATACAAAAAATGGGAAAAGGCACGTTAAAAGAAGAAGAAGAAGAAAGAGCTGTCAAAAAGAAATTGGGAGTAAGCTAAGACAAGTAAATAGGCGGTTGGAGGTGAGCAACTTAAGGAAGCACCTGTTCGCTTGATGGTATGTTGGAAGCTGTGACTGAAAATACTCCTCACGTTAGCCTGATCGAAAATCTGCATTATTCGGATTCTTAAGACTGTGTACGTTACCATAATCAGTTTCTATTTTAATCGTTTTCTTACTAAATTCCGTTTCCTCACACATATTTCCATGAATGTTTGATTTTGCACTTTCATAAGTCATGTGCTTGTCCTGTAAATACTTGCGACCTTAAATAAAATTAACTGAATTTTTCTACTGCCTTTCTGTTGATCGTACTCAGATGTGTTTAATACACGTTGACTTGAACTATGCTCATTTCAAAAAGGTATGTGGAAACCTCCAAAAAGGAAAGAAAATAACAGAAAAACATTACTTGTAGTGCAACGCTTTCTTTTTTTTACTTAGTTTCTAAACTTCTTTAAAGTAGAATTTGCTTTCTGCATCTTTACTTTGGGCTCCCACGTTTATATGCATACGTCTTTGGGATCAGTTCTTTCGTCCGGTAATCAAGTCTTGAATAAACAACATTGAAACGAAGCCTAACGAAGTTGAAAAAGTGCTCTCGAAAACTACAAACCCGCCTTCAGTGGATTATATCCAGTTTCCAGTTTCATTTCCCTTAATTACTTGCCTGTCTTTTGGATCAGTTGTAGGTTTCATCTTTATTGCTGATTCATTGTGAATTCTTACTCCACTCTATCCTTCACAGGTGTAGGATTGTTTTTTCTTGGGAATGGAATAACATGGCGAGAAGGCGCTTCTCAGGAAGTAAGCAAACATCGAAGCCCATTAGGGTAAATCTGTGATGGAGAATAATCCCATCCTCTCTATTCCCTTTGCCTCTGTCAACTTCGAAATTACCCAATCAGTCAATAAATCAGTGGCAAAATTCCTCAAACGAACAGGCCTTTGATCTCAAGATTGACATTAATACTGATAACTGAACTGGAATTGGATAAATGGATTATGTGAACGTCGGAAGATGCTATAACCATAGGGTCTATAGGCGTAGAGCTGTTGTCAAGAGTTTGATCCTTAAGTCGTGCTCAAAAGGACAAACTGCTGATGAAGCAGTTGTGAGGGAGTAAGGAAATGAATCTATCAAGAGGCACTGTTACTCAGGAACAATCCGACGATTGTTTGTTTACATTAGTTTTTACGCCTGAACTTTAGTTAATTGAGAGTCCGAGAAAAGAATGAAGAGAGAAGGTTTCATGAGAAAAATCAAATCACAAGTGGTAAAAGAATTAAAAATGATGTTGAAGGGGTGATTTGCATTGTAACAACTTTTGTTTTAAAACAAACACATTTAAAATGTTTCATAGGTGTCAGTCGCTTTGAAATAAAAGAAGAGTCCCATTGCCATAACAACAGTTTCCAACATTTTATAAGCTTTGATTTGCTTTTCCCTACAGACGCGCAAAAGGTGATATTACCCTGAACACAGAATAGGTGTGTTGTAAGTTTACACACTGTTCATTTACCTACTTACCTTTCTGCTTATTAATCATGCGTTTGATGTTAATAATGAAAACAACTATTTACTGTACAAATAACGGATTACTTTTGTTTTGAACTCTTGTTTGGGATGCATTTTCCATTTTGAATCAGTTAGGCAAAAGTACTTTCAAAATTAGTAAGGGTTTTTGTAAGACTGTTGAAGGAAATTGGTTTTCCCCAAAATTTGCTCATGCATGAATTCTGAAACGCTGAACTTTTTGTTTTCAGAAACAGATGTAGATACTTGCAATTACTTCAAAGACTGTTAAGATACGACACATTCACTCCATACACAGAATGTTTTGTGTCTTCACAATTTCGAAGTAATTGTAGGCATCTGCATATATTTCTGAAGTTCAATCAATCAAGGCTCGGAAGCGAATAGGTAATATGTCATTCCGAGAATAGTTTAAATGTTTGGGCTTTCTAGGTATCACGTAATGAGTCACAGCTTATAGATGAGCTACTGAGCTAAGGAAATACTTTTATGTTAGCATGGCAAGAATATTTTGGTCAGGAAAACATATGCAGTATGGTAACATAAAAACGTAGGATATTCTGTAATGAATCACGGTTTATAGATAAGCTACTGAACTAAGGAAATACTTCTATGTTAGCATGGCAAGAATATTTTGGTCAGGAAAACATATGCAGTATGATAACATAAAAACGTAGGATATTCTGTATTTTCCTGCGCATGCAATCTCCCTCTTGATTTTTTATCACATATGATTTAGGATCATTATATTAGAAAAATGTTACTTAGTGCAGTAACGTATATATTCCAAGTAAACTTGAAGGAAATGTTGGTCACTTGATAAGGATTGCCTGAGGATGTTTTATTATCTTGAATTTGATCAAACCTATCTATTGATTTCCTTTAAACATTTTCGTAACGTCATAATTTCGCAAATGAACATATTGCTCATTAGTTACGGTGGTGCGAAACTGGAATGTTATATAAAATTTACGTAGTGAACGTAATTCTTAAGCGACCTCCCAACACAAAAAAGACTCCAAAAAAAATAAATTTAAAAAAATCACACGACGAAATAAAACGATTCTTGCAGTTATTAAACTCGTGCTAAGATTGCTATAATTGTGATTATATTCTTGGTATAATTCACATCAAAATTTCCTCGCTCGAAAACACGGAGACGAATATGAAGCTAGATTCCTGATATCAACGCAATAAAAGATAAAAGTGAAAAATTCTGTGAGCGAAATGCAATAAAAGAATTATTAAGGCCCGGGCGTTATAAAATATCCAAGAATTGCAATACCTCCGGTTCAGCATTTTCTCTCCCCTTGGCCTCCAAACGAATTTTTCCACCATTATTTGAAAAAGATTTAGAAACGATATGAGACACGACTTTATGAGAAGATTTCGGAGGCACTCGAGCTTATTTAATGCCAAATTTAGTTCTGGAATTTCTCAAGTCTGGACGGACACCGGGAGTAGCGGTTATTGCTGCTCTCCTCTCTCTCTCTCTCTCTCTCTCTCTCTCTCTCTCTCTCTCTCTCTCTCTCTCTCATACCGTCATACCTTTACTGCGTTATTTTGAGACTCGCTTGTTGCCTTTAAGATGCATTAGTTATCTATGCTTTGTTTTACTAAAATCGGTATGTGCCTCTTCACCCTTGATGTGTTGAAGTCTACCAGTTTGAATCGTTCTTGTCATTATTGTTTTAATCTAATGGATGATGAAGTATTACTTTAGAATTTCACATATATTATACACTAACCAATATGTGGGGAAACAAAAATGGCTAAAGCTGATTCTTGAAATGAAATAAGCAAGTTTCTTTTACATTTCTTCCTCTGCTTATGTTTAACTACCTGTCTCCTTTTCACTCCATATTCTACAAAGAAAAACATTTCATCAGCTGTTTCCTGTCTTTTATGTGAAGTTAATGTCAAGAAAACGACCTAATAAAACAGTCTTTGTTCGGCAGTTTTCTGTATATCCACAGTTTACTTTTTGTCAATTACTCTTTGTCTCAGAAACCTCTGACAACTTAGCCGTAGCCTCACAGTCAACTTGCCTGCTTTCTCATAACCATCGTGTACTGTTCCTCAAGATGTCGAAATGGTTTTTGTTGAACTTCTTCCATCGTCACTTTCGGCCTGACTTCACTCTTATTCGAAGTTATCTGTACTCTGAATGTCTACAAATATCTGCCATTTCACTTTGCATTGCATCCACTTCTGATGTCCACCAAAACATCAATTGTCTTTCCTCTTTCAAACTGTTCTCGGTGACAAATCTACTCGAAGGTTTAGAGTGTTCGTTCCAGTATTATGATCTTTCATGAAAATGTCTGCTCTAAAAAAGTTTTTTTAAGCATTGCTACAAGAGTTCAACTCTGTGTTCCTTTTTAACTCATTTAATTTCATCTTGCCAGATCAAAGTTTAGGTTCCTCTCTCTCTCTCTCTCTCTCTCTCTCTCTCTCTCTCTCTCTCTCTCTCTCTCTCTTTATATGTATGAAAATTTATTTTTACCACACATACAAGTACGTGAACTCTACTACATTTAGATAGGCTATCAAGTTTTATTTTCGTTTCTCTTATCAGAAGAGATTCTCATCTATAGGATACTGGGAACTAATAAAAAAAAGAGAATTAAATTCTTATCACGCAGCTTTTGTGGCTGCTTCAAATTCCAAGCAAGAACGATTTTTAAAGCGAACCGAATGAATCAGCATCAAATAGTTGACCACTAATTTTAAGTTTTCTTTAGGGAGACGGTGCTCGTTCCCTTTGAAATCAAAATAGTAATTTATAAATTAAGTTTTCCAGATTAACATAGCAGTGAAAGATGCGATTATGTAAGATGTGTAATAATGACCGCGACATTGACGGTGTGTCCGTAACACGATTAATTTCCAGTAGGAAGTGGGTCGGATGTTTGTCGTACGCGGATGCAGTGTGATCCCAAAAAATGCTGGATGTGCCTTCGTATCCCAAGTGTTTGCTCTAGGCGTGCTCACTGTTATTGCAGCCGCGTTGCTCCAATGCCAACGAATGTTAGAGTGCCGTGGGTTAGCCGATTAATGCGCTGAGGGCTCCTTTTGTATTTGATGTCCTGAGTGAAAGATTCAGTGTGCATGCTGTTGAAGTTCATGTTTAATATCCAATAGTGTACCCAAGTACAATTATTCTACGTAGGTAAGAGGCGTGCATACATTAGTTTCCTGTTGCAAATATTTAGGCACTGATTTGGTAGGCACTCTGGTAAGAAGCGAATAGATGCTGAGTAATAGTGGTCATATGTTTATTTTATTTTGCTCGTTTTAAGGAAACGAATCTCACCCGATGTTATTTTAGCAGATTACTAATAAGACAAACATTGAATCCATTTCCTGGAAAGCTAATGACCTTATTGGTTCTCTTTCTTTTTCAGGAGATGAGTCGTCCTCCCCTCCTCCTTCTGGTGCTCTCCGTGGGCCTTCAGGGGGGGTGTTGGGCGTCCTCTCTCTTCCCAGGAGACCGGACTCCGAGGCCGCCCACGCCTCCTCCTCCTCGCCCTCACTACTACGACCATCCTTTCGCCCACCACGGCCACTACCACCCATCGCATACCCAAGGAGGGAGCGCCTTCTTGGACTTCTACGACGGGATGGACGACCCCATCGAGCCCTGGGAAGAGGACGAGTCGTGGTGGGATGGGGTGGAGGAAGTCGTCCTGACCAACAGCTTCAACGGAGGCTTCACCTACGACGACCTTTATTACGACGACCTCTACGATGCCAACTACACCTGTACGGACACGTTAGAATGCGAGGAGTTCTCCGCCCTTCCTCCGCCCCCCGATTTCATCCTCACATTGCCGCCTCCTCCAGTCCCTCCCTTCCTCCAAGGAGCTATTGGAAGGCTCCAGGAGGAGGGGAGGAAGAGGAAGAAATTGGAATCTACTGAAGATGAAGACGAAGACAAGGAACAAGACTTGGAGTATGACCAGTGTTCGCTCTGCGAATGGGCAACGGGCGGGAACAACACCCTCAATCTCCTGCCTCCTCCGTCAGGTAAGAACCTTTCTGATAACAGTTGCACTAATATAATAACAATAATGATAATTTGTCAACTTTAGGTGGCCTCAGCGATTGGGAAAATTATAAAAAAAATTTGCTTTTAAATTGGTTTGGTAAAAGGTATCTTTCGTCCTTAGAATGTAATTACATCCGTAGGAAAAGGATCTCGTGATCGGATCCGGTTTTGATTCTTGGTTTCCAGCTTGAAAGAAAAGTAATTCATTTAGCAAACGAAGTTATTTATCTGTCACTCTTCATCAGCATTACATCTTTTAAGTATTATTATTAACAAAAAGCTGTTGTACTACCTTTAACACCGAACTAACATAACATTGTCTTTTCTTGTAATTACTTCCAGCAGGCTTAGAAACAGTCTTTGTAAGTATACCTTAGTTTAACCAGACCACTGCGCTGATTAACAGCTCTCCTAGGGCTGGCACGAAGGATTAGACTTATTTTACTTGGCTTAGAACCAATTGGTTACCTACCAGCGGGACCTACAGCTTATTGTGGAATCCGAACCACATTATACCGAGAAATGAATTTCTGTCACCAGAAATAAATTCCTCTAATTTTCAGTGGCCGGCCGGAGACTCGAACGCAGGCCCAGCGGAGTGTTAGCCGAGAACTACACCGACCCGTCCAATGAGGAACTAAAATTGACACATGGCTTTAATCACTACACGTGGACTTTTGAATTTCAAACATGACGTCACTGGGGTAGTGAATTTCTATTGGCTGGCATTTCTCATTCTCTCGTTGGTGGTCTGGGCGGCAGCATGGGCATTCTTGGTGCTCCGTATGACGTGTCCCATGCAGCTGCATGGACAAAAATCGCTCTCTTGTACGCGCTCTTTGCTGCAAGCCGCGGCATGATGGTGCCCGTACCACCAGCGAGAGAATGAGACCGGCCAACTAAGAGAAATTCACCACCCAATGACGTCATGTTTAAAATTCAAAAGTTCACACGCGGTTATAAAAACCTTGTATAGTGTATGTCAACTCATAATCCAGTCCTGAAGACGCCGCCGAAAGGTTGGCTAACAGTCCATCGACTAGGAAAAGTAAATAGAAAAAACATTGAAAAATATTTCCTTGTTTCTGCGAAGCTTGCAGAAAAAAAAAATATAGACTGATTCAAAGCCTTGATAATAGAGAAGATATAATATATATATATATATATATATAATATATATATATATATATATATATATATATATATATATATATATATATATATATATATATATATATATATATATATATATATATATATATATATATGTAAATGTATATATGTGTGTGTGTGTGTATGTATGTATGACACTTATTTTCCTTTTCAAATATCTCAGGCATTTAGGGTTATATATACTTTTATTCTAGATATTATCCTTGCTCTCTTTTTTTGCTCTTTTATTCCTTTAAATACATACAAACATACTTACATATACACCCGTGCCCCACGCGCAACCCCACCACACACACACACACATATACAAACACACACACACACACATATATATATATATATATATATATATAAATTTATATATATATACACACACATATACAGTATATACTGCATATGTACCCATGTACACTCGGCAAGGAAAGTGAGGATACAGTTTTTTTAAATCTTCGGACATACATTGCTCAATAATGAGACATCTGGCAACTTTAGAAAGGGGGAGGAGCTTCAGTCTTATTGTGTTTTTTTTTTTTTTTTGCTTGACCTCCTATTACTTTCAATCACATTCTACGGTTCTGAAATCATTGATACTTAAATGCAGTAGTAAGCTTTACAGTATTCGTTCAAGTTGTAATTTGCAGCGACACTTCTGAGGAAAATAAACATTTTTCGACATAACCTACCAAGTAATCTTACACAAATGAATTTATGACACCACAATGAACGGAATGCTTGCATAATCGGAAACGCCATCTTCCATAATGAAATCAAGAGTTAAATTTGAGCAATGTCCAACGAAAAACTTGGGGAACAATAAAGGAGCGAATGCAATGTTATGATGAGAGAGAGAGAGAGAGAGAGAGAGAGAGAGAGAGAGAGAGAGAGAGAGAGAGAGAGAGAGTTAGTTGCTGTTGTGTAAGCCTAGGCCTTTATGTAGAGCTACTCATTTCATTATTTTTTTTTTCTTTTAGCGATTGAGCGATACTATATTTGTATAGTATGTTTTAGCAATGGAGAGAGAGAGAGAGAGAGAGAGAGAGTTGCTGTTGTGTGCCCTAGGCTTATATGTAGAGCTACTCATTTCATTATTTTTTTTTTTAGATTGAGCGATACTATATTTGTATAGTATGTTTTAGTAATGGAGTATGTTTTAGAGAAGAGAGAGAGAGAGAGAGAGAGAGAGAGAGAGAGAGAGAGAGAGAGAGAGAGAGAGCTGTTGTGTAACCTAGGCCTATATGTAGAGCTACTCATTTCATTATTTTTTTTCTTTTAGTGATTGAGCGATACTATATTTGTATAGTATGTTTTAGCAATGGAGAGAGAGAGAGAGAATGAGAGAGAGAGAGAGAGAGAGAGAGAAACTATGGCAACGTCAAGAAACATCCAGTTACTTGCGTTTTCCCGCCGAAGATCGGGCGATACTCCGCACATCATAGAGAACGCTCTTGCTGGATTTAAATAGATTTGGTCAATCTACCCTAGCTGTCACAACATTTACTGCCATTAATTCCAGCTGACCTTTAACACCGTGAAATACAAATATGAATGAGTAAAAATTAAAGAAATTATCATTACCTCGTATGATGATACAATAATAAGCCTGTTCATAACGGAAAACGAGTAAATATTGCTGTTCTGATAAACAGTTCTACGCCGAGATATCCATACACTATCTTTTAGATCTCTATGAATGAAGTCATCTGAGAAATTCTGATTACGTCGGACATGCATGGTGTTTTTAAGTATCTGAGCGTTTTTGTTTTGCAGATTTAACATATATGATATAATTTGCATTGTATTTTCATATCCTAGAGTAAATTTACCGAGATTATGTGTTTTTTGTAAGAAAAAAATTGAAATTCAATGAACGAAATCTAATGAAAACTGTATCTTCACTTTTCTTGCCGAGTGTACATGTGCAGAATTTATAAATACACTTAAATACATTAATTACCAAAGGACTCCTATTTTCTATTTCTTTCATTTAACTGTTAATTACTCATTATAATTTTTGTGCACATATACGAATATATATATATATATAGATATATATATATATATATATATATATATATATATACATACATATATATACATATATATATATATAAATATAAATATATTTATATATATATATATATATATATAAATATATTTATATTTATGTATATATATATATATATACATTATATTATATATATAATATAATATATATATATATGATACATATATATATGTGTGTGTGTGTGTGTAGAATCTACTGGTCTTTTTTACCAGACACATATGTAATTATATATATATTTATGTTATATATATGTGTGTGCATATGTACAGTCACTCAAAAATGTTTTGCAACATGTTCCAGAAGTTTTCGTTCACCTACCAGTAATTTGTTCTTTTGACATTTACAAGGAAATGTAATTTTCTTATTTGATTTTAGTTATTAATCATACGGTTAACAATATAAAAAAGAATGGTGAGTGAAAAATTCATATTACGAAAAATGACGAAACATTTTGAAAAATTTCACTTCAGATGATTGGGCAAAAGAGTCAAAAAAGAAACTATATTTCGAATCCAGATAAAAGCTTATTGACTAATAAAATAATATTGAATAATCATCAATTAAATTATATACAAATAAAGAAAGAAAGAATTCAACCAATATTGTTGTCAAACACAAAAGAGAAAAAATCTCATAACGTCGTATGTTATCGTGTGACTCCACATTCGGGCGGGAAAGTTAAACTAAACTGTCTCGTCACTTGCATCGATAAGATGGGCAGCAAACTCAGCCGCACCACGATCATTAGCTTGCATAAGACTAATGTCTCTATTGTAGATATTGCTTTTAGCGTAAATAAAACAGCCATGTATAGAGGGATACAACAACAGAGAGAACGAAAATATGATAAATTCATTGTAAAAAGTGGAGGACGACCCCATTGTTGCACTACTGTTTAAGGATCACCATCGGATGATCACTAACTCCCCTGACAACTGACAACCGGTGTTGCTATAAAGAAGAGAACATTACGCTTTCCCTTCAAGTTGCTGCTCAAACCATCCGTAACAGGCTACATGAGACCAAGATATTATTTCATCATACTCCTGCCAAAAACACTTCATATCAGCGAAACACAAAAAATAGAGGCTAGGGTTTGCGTTATATTATAAGTCCAGTGGCCGATGATTTCTGTAAGAGTCATCTTTTGCGATGAGGAGGACATTCTCCACTGATGAGCATGGTAGTCTCCTTCACTGCTGGCATTTAGCATTAACTAAATTAATGTTGAACTTCTTGCTAATTTTAATTCTTTAGAAGCTTAGATAATAAGAAATACAAAAATAGGCGTTATATATTCAGTTAACTTCATAAGAGGCATTGAAATGATAGGCCTAAGTAGCAATGAAAGAAATGAGAAATTACACATGATATCGGCATTATATATATATGTAAATATATATATATATATATATATATATATATATATATATATATATATATATATATATATATATATATATATATATATATATATATATATATATATATATATATATATATATGTCTGTGTGTCTGTGCGCACGATTATATTTTATGTATTACAAAAATAGACGTGAAATCTGTTAGTCTAGTTCAGTATATTCTATATTAAGTTTCACTAGTTCACAATATACATAGGATTAGTCATTCAAAAATTTGATTTATAATAATGTGCAAGCAAATCTTTACAAAAGTCGATTTTTGTTGATGTTAGGCCTGTCTACAAAGTTCACACATATGAAGGAGATAAAACAACGATAGTGATGGCAGTTGGAGATGAAAATACTAAAACATAAGAACAGCGATGACCTCTGGAGTATTATAGTAACATCCTTTAAATAAGTAAAGTATGACAACAGTAAGCAGTATCGGAAAAAGTCCTGTTTAAGGGAAACTACAGGTAATTTCTCGGACCGACCACTATAAGCGCTTACAACTGAGTTGCCAAATAGCGCCAGATGTTATTATTATGAGCTGTTGTCCGAAAAGTTTTGAAGTATGTTGCAAAACATTTTTGAGTGATTGTACATTATATATTTATATATGAACGTATATATACATAAATTATGAAGAATAACTAGCAATTGAATGAAAGAAATAGATAACAGAATAGTTCTGGTAATTCATGTATTTAAGTGTATTCATACATGTACATGTATTGAGAGAGAGAGAGAGAGAGAGAGAGAGAGAGAGAGAGAGAGAGAGAGAGATTGTGGTGTCAAGCTGTATACCCTGATCGATATCCATTGACATTTTTCTTCATTAGTGTTGAGAAATAGGTAAGCTGAGATCTCTTTCTCCATGTAGCTACATCCACCGCAGGCTAGGATTATTATTCCTCACCGTCATACCCGCCCTCCTCCCCTCAACTCACCCCCTCAGATCATAATGAAGATGTTGGTAGAGATGTTAAAAAAAATCGGGAAAAAAACTCAGTGAATATCGTAGCGATTTGGCACATTCTGATTTATTTATTTAGTTTTTTCATTACGCATCTCGTGTTGAATCGACTTCTTGTTCATATATGGGTTTTCTCCTCTCATCAAAGTTTTTATATTGCGATTGCTATCTTTCATTTAACCTGATAACACCAAGTGCTACATTCTTGAACGGGTGATTAAAGTCAGGAACGGGGTTTCCGTCCAATGACAAGTGTCTTTGTAATCCAAATAATCAAATATATAACAACACTTTAAAGTTTCATTCCTAACGCAATCATAAGTTTATCCAACTATATAGTTTGGCCGGCGGATAAGCATGAACCTTTAACAACCTACTGATTAATGTTAATTGGCTTCGAAAAGAACAAATACCAGATTCGTTTTCAAAGGCTTATTTTTATTTTCTTTACCATATTTCTCTTTTCCTCAAACTGGTTCCTATAATCGAACGTTGAATTTCAATGTTGAAGAAAAAGGTTTTGGGGAAATGTGTGACGTGTTTTCCAAACATTCCGATTACGAAATTCCATTCCAAAAGAGACCTCATCATTGACTTTAGTGTTTATTGTAGTGAGAGTTTTGTAAATTATTGTTGCTTTAATTTGGAAGTGTTATATTCCAGAGATGTAAAATAGACTTTATTTCTGATGAGAAAATTACTGCTCATATACATTACACTGTCAAATAATGTTAAAACTACTGTTTGATGATAATGTTTTTTACTGTTTAATGGTAAAAAGGAAATACATCCAAGTTTGCGCTCATTGGACTTACCATATACGATTGATTTACGTTTTTGTGTTTATAAATGTAAAAGTTAAGTAAAACTAAGTGAGAGAGAAGAAACCAGTCTTTCAAGGTTAATCACAAACAAAAACTGACGCCATAGAATCGTCTAATTCATCCCCGAAATACTTAATTGGATGATGACTCTCGTTATCATCATCGCCGTTATTATTATTTTTCTATATTTTTCAGGTTTGTTCATTCTTTCGCTGTTGTCGATAACTGCATGTTTTATAATGGTGCTATTTTGGTCTTTCCTCTTTTCTTGAACTAGGTCATACTGAACTCTCACCTAACGTAAGTATACGGCTGAATTGAGATGTAAGGTTAGGCACTTCTTTGTGTTATGGAAAACCAATAACAGAACCCCTAGGCCGTGTGTAGTCCGATATCACCTAAGCAGAATTAATCAGCGTTGAAGAAAGCATCAGCAAGAGGGGTCGCGGTGGTGTATAGCAAGGAGATCGAGTATAGAGATATTCTTCATTAAGGGGAACTAAAGGGTAATACGATATCCAGCAAGGCCTTCTGCATTACCTTCGGATATGAGGGTTTAGGTAATGGAGATTCAAAACGAGAGGTGGAGGCCTCGTGCTCGCTGATTGGTGGAAGGAGATACTGATGAAGATGGCTTTTGGTAGAGAGAAGGGAGATGGTGGGGGGGGGGGCGTGTTGGGGGAAGGCAGAGAGGAAGAGAAACGAAAGGCAGGTTGGGCAGGTTATTGATAGGTAGGATGATGAATGCTAGGTATAGAGGTGAAGTCTGATAATGAGGATTCGAGGGAAGACGGGCCGCAGGAAACGTAGATGCGGGAAAAAGACTTGAAATTGGATATCAGACGAGGTGAAGTCAAGATGTCCAATAGGTTGAGAAGAACCTTTGTTTTGGATTGTTATTTGCTTGTTCTTTTTTTTTACCTGGTTCGATTCATTCTGACTTTGTATAGTGATTTTAAAGTGATACTGGGACATTAGGAAATGAATTTTCACATTTTTGGCTTGTTAAGTTATAGTTCATCTTTATTTTGTATTGTAATCTGTTTAAATTACCGTGAAGATTTTGTTAAGAAAAAACAACAGACGCTCCTAAATGTAAACTTTGATCAGTTTTTACAATATATTTATATTTATACACTCACATATATACATACCCTATATATATATTATATATATATATATATATATATATATATATATATATATTTATTTATTTATTTATATATATTATATATATATATATATATATATAATATATATATATATATATATATAATATATATATATACATGTATGTGTGTGTGAAGATAAATGGCCTATAAAAACATTAATTATACGTTGCAACCATATATTTCGGACACTTCTTCTGTGTCCCAGTGAACAGGGACACAGGAGTGTCCGAAATAATATGGTTGCAACGTATAAATAGTGTTTTATAGGCCTTTTATATTCATATTACACTGTTGGATTACATTCATATATATATATATATATATATATATATATATATATATATATATGTGTGTGTGTGTGTGTGTGTGTGTGTGTGTGTTGTATGTATGTATGTATGTATGTATGTAAGCATATTATGGCAAAACAACCATGTTTTGCCCCATTTTACTTTACATTTCTTTTGCCTTTTCATATCGATATTTCTATTCATGCCACGCTTACTCCCCATCCGTATACACGTATATCTCACTTGAACAGCACCCGCACATTTCCTTGCTTACCAGTTTCGACAAGTGCTCGCGGGCCACCATACACTCTCAGGGAAGTTCATTCCTGGAACATCTTTGGTACCTTGGTTTAAATTCCCAAAGGTAGTTTTTGTAAATGATTTTCTCCAGCCCTTCTCCGAATGGGATGAAAGAGTAAGGACTGGTTAAATGTCAAAAAATGTCTGCGCATGCTGAAGCGTCGGACGTTCTTTATAACTTTATTAGTACAACCGTCATATGTCTACAAAGGCAGGGAAACAATGTGGAGGTGTGCCAAGTAAAAAAAAATAAATATAGAAATAAAAAATGCGCCGAAGAGTTTTCTGTACAGCGTATAATGCTGTATGAAGCTCTCGGCCACGTCCCATGAAACTCTCAGCCGAGGCCCATTAAACTTTCAGCCACGGCCCGGTGGTGGCCTGTGTTGTTGGCACCTGTAGCGGTACTGATGGATTACATTCATATATATATATATATATATATATATATATATATATATATATATATATATATATATATGTGTGTGTGTGTGTGTGTGTGTGTGTGTATGTACAGTATTAGTTTTTCATTTGGTGTTCAGGTCGTACGTTACCACATATTTACTGTAGAGATTTTTCCAATCAATTATTACCTACGTTTTTTCGCGCCTCGATTGAGGTCTGATGACAAATTTTAGTTTTTTGTGAAACGGCTCTAGGGAACAATAACAAAGTAAAATGTAAATGTATATTCAATCTTGCATCCAGCTATTCTCTGTCTGACATCAAGATGCTGCATTCTAATTGATAGTCGACGGAAGGAAGCACTAGGCATTCACAACCACAAGTGGACTACAAGTAGGCCTTGATTGTAGCATAGGCCTAATTCTTGATTAAGCGTTGTGTCCCCCTATACGAACACGACCGCTACATTCCATAGAGCACACGACTAGACTACAAGAGGACCCAATCGCGAAGGGCTGGCCTTCCAGCCGGGGCCTCTCTCGTTATTAACGTAGACCTCAGACTCACAGCGATATTTAGCAATGGCTTTTGTCTCTGTCCCTTCCCGTTCCTTCTTGTAGCCCCTCTCGTGGCCATGGATTCCGTTTGGCTTTACTGCGTAGTTTTTGGTTGTTTGGGATAACTTGTTTACAGAGATACTCGTTCTGCATTCAGAGACCTCTTACAAAGAATGACTTTGTCCAAGGGAGCGACTGCGATATATTATTACAGTTTGTGTGGCCAAAATTACTTTGAAAATGTCATTCGGCAATCGCAGCATTCTTGTGTGTTTCGGTTACGTCAATATTAGGTTCTTAGTGCAGAATTTCTTTACTCTTCTATATATATATATATATATATATATATATATATATATATATATATATATATATATATATATATATATATATATATATATATATATATACATATATATATATATATATATATATATATATATATATATATATATATTATATATATATATATATATATATATATATATATATAAATGTGTGTGTGTCTATGAGTATTGACTGACCATCAGCCTAGCCTGTATATGTAACGTACATATGAAAAAATAGACTGATAGCAAATGATAATTCAAAACTGATATGGTTATGGGTAAAAATTGTGATCAACAGCTTGGGTAGAGAGAGAGAGAGAGAGAGAGAGAGAGAGAGAGACAGAGAGAGAGAGAGAGAGAGAGAGAAGAGCGTTGGGGAGAGGCAGACAGACAGAGAGACAGACTGTGAAAGCGGCCTTGAATGAGTACCTTTAAAAAAGGTCCCATTTCATGTTGAGATTTTAACCTGCAGCAAGCGGCCCCCTCCAGTTGATCCAATAATGAGGACGAACAAAAACATAATTATCGGTCCATATCAGGTACCCGATTAATCAGCGGCTGTGAAGGCTATTATCGGGATACTAACCTCTCTCTCTCTCTCTCTCTCTCAAACTTATGATTCAAACTTATGACTGTATGTTGACTGCTACACCGAATATTTGGTTAGGCTGTGTTTATGGATGAATGTGTTTAAAAGTCATTTCCACCATCTTATGTTTACAGAGCTTCAAAATTACTTTTCCTATTCCGCATTCTTTTCCCGAAGAGTTATATCTTAGCCGATGTAACGACGGTTACATAGATTGTAAGCCCTCGAACTCTCTCCTTCAAGAGACTAGTATATTGCTTCTTTAGCGTTAGAGAACAATGCTTCTTCATTTTCTTTTTTTTTTTCTTATTTTTGTTCTTATAACCTCGGCCATTTAAAGGCACTCTGTGGCCTTCTACGCAGGGCCTTCCCTAAGTAAAAAGCCCTTAGAGGTTGCAGCAAAATGCTCTAACTCTCGTATAATGAGATATTTTTCTTAAATAGTATTTCAATGGTCTATTTGATGATCCGAATACTTATCAGGTTTTACTGATGAAAGCAGCACATCGATGACTCATGTATTCTCTTTATCATCGGTTCCGGTAACGCAAACCACCTGATACTAAACCGCTCATGTTAATTTTTTGTTCTCTGCACTTTTCAATAAAAAGCATTGGCTCAATCGAGAAGTTTATGAAGTTTGCCTGATTTTAGTAATTCATTATTAATTTTTTCCAATTATAACCTGTTCTCTGGCTTCAACAATAGATAATCTGTTAGCATTTAGGAAAAAACGGAAATTTCCATTGAAAACAGCTTTTATGTGAGATTTTGAAAACATGTCATTGTCATGTTATTTTACAGCGATTTCTTTGAACCAAAGGGTTTTAATGTTTTTGATGAATCAAAAGCATTGTTGAATTCAGTTTTGAAGTTGTTATTATTCCTACGCGAGTCACCGATGGAAATCGAGTGTTACTTGTCTTTTATAAAGGTAAAGTTTTTTCGTTTCACTGCAAATGGGGTTAGAATTCTTTAATCTATACCCATTATCCGTATTTGTAATGTTTTGAGTTTGCAGCTTTTCTAATCACTGTCTACTGAAATATTCATATATTCATCTCTCTCTCTCTCTCTCTCTCTCTCTCTCTCTCTCCTCTCAATTGTGAATATCGTACCAGTGCCTGTAGGAGCCGTCTGTCTTCGTAAAATATGCAGTTCTTTATATATTTCCCTGGCAGGTAAATGTAATGCAAAAGTAACTAGTTTTAGTGGAAAGATATATATATATATATATATATATATATATATATATATATATATATATATATATATATATATATATATATATATAATATATAAACAGAAGTGGGCGACGGCCAGTGGGACACATCAGCGCGAAGGTGGACCATGGAAACGTGGTAATTTCAGCATAATTCTTTATTTCCAACGTTTCGTAATAACATGATTACATCATCAGGGAATCTGTTAAATACTGAATAAAATTGCTCTAAAAATCAATAAAATTCATAAAATCCAGCACAGTTAGAATACAAGATAAAAGAAAACAAAAACAAAAAAACAAAAAAGATATAAAAAATCAAAGACCTCAAAACCTTATACAAGAAGGCAGAAGACAGAATAACCAACCTATATATAATATAATATATAATATATATATAATATATATATATATATATATATATATATATATATATATATATATATATATATATATATATATATATATATATATATATATATATATATATATATATATATATATAAGTAAACAAAGGGACGCCGTGGCTGTTTTTGTTTTCGTTTCTTATAACCATGTTAATACTGTATTAGCAGGTTTATTTATCATTTTTCGCTTATTTGGTAACTTTTCTCTCGTAAGCATAGGCGTCAAATTTTTGCCAAAATGCTGCACCAAAATAATTTTTGGAAGCAATGTGATTATTATACCGCGGGAAATTCAGTAACTCAATGGATGCATATCCTTTTAGTTCTATTGCGAAGACCTTGAGAATAATAATGATACCAACATTAGTATTCTTTTTGCTGCAAAGAATAATGTTAACGGTAATAATGAACTATTATTATTATTATTATTATTATTATTATTATTATTATTATTATTATTATTATTATTATTATTATTGTAATCACATAAAACTTTTTCTACATCATGTTATCAACCATTACTGAGTTTTTGAGCCTAAATATGATGTTAGAAAACTAAAGGCCTTATTATCATATTAGGACAGAAATATGAAGATGGGGTTAAGGCTAGTGAAGAGGATATGAGGGACATTTAACGTAGAAGGTAATTTGTTGCAGGCAATTTCAAGTCTTTCAAACGAAAGTGGATTATGTTTTAAGTTAAGTATACTTTAGTTTAACCAGACCACTGAGCTGATTAACAGCTCTCCAAGGGCTGGCCCGGACTTATTTTACGTGGATAAGAACCAATTGGTTACGTAGCAACGGGACCTACAGCTTATTGTGGAATCCGAACCACATTATAACGAGAAATGAATTTCTATCACCAGAAATAAATTCCTCTAATTCTTCATTGGCCGGTCGGGGAATCGAACGTGGGACCAGCAGAGTGGTGGTAGCTGAGAACGATACCGACCCGTCCAATGAGGAACTAGGATTATGTTTTAGAATGCATGGTAGTGAATGTGCTTGATCCAGTGTAAAAGTTGTTCTAAGAAAAGTGTGTGCTTTATTTCCTCGACTGTATAATGCTTTAATGGAAGTACAGTAATCAAAGAAGACGGAGAGAGAACAGACGTAGATGCAATCCTGTGAAAAAAGAAAATGTTTTGTGCAATGTGTGATACTTGCAGTTGACACAGTCTTAGTTGGTCTTATTAGAAAGCTGTAAACACAAAAAGAGTTGAAGAGCGTTATTATGCTTAGAAAGATGAAAATGAATGTTGGCAATGAAAGCCAGGAAGGGGAAGAACTGGATGTTAGTGTGCATTGTGAGAAAATGGGAAAGGTTTATTAGTTTAGATATTTGAAAGTAAAGTAACAGAGGAATGTACGACAAGAAAACCGGAGACCAGCAGAGTACAGGGGTCAAGAAGGACACCATGACCTCTGCACAAGGTTTGAAGAAGAAGAGGAGCCACTGTGAATACAAAAGTTAAAATGTACGAAGCGACTTTAGAATCAACTCTTGTGACAGTGACGTCTGTATGCTGAATACTGTAGGATGAATTGTTTTGTGTAGTATATATCAAATACAGGGCGTGAAAAGGCAAATAATGTTAAGGAAAGGAGTACCATTGTTATGAAGTGGTTTGGCTACGTGGAAAGAATGGAGGCTGTAAAAACTGTGAAAAGTGTGTTAAACCTGGAAGCTCTGGATAAAGTACAGGAAGACCGAGAAAGCTGTTAGATGGAGTGAAGAGGTTAAAAGGGGTTGCAAGTGCCTCTATGAACCTTCACTATAGATTTTGACGAGGCACAGATTGTGGAAGTTTTCTGCACAGGAGGCTTATCTTGCATTCAGCTGTGAAGGATAAGCGTTGCGGTGACTGCCAGTTTGTTTGATCTTCCTCGGAGCTACTGCACGGTAAGGAAATCCTTTATCATTGAATAATAATGTACCCTTCATGTCTAATTAAGGAGAGATCGAGTGTCTGCATAAAGCCTGCGTTATTGGACTGGAGCATGGATTGGGACCTTTACCATTATTACGTTGAGATTTATAATAATGGTAGGAGCCCGAAACATTTTACAAAGTGCCTGCGTTTTAGCATTCTCTCTATGTATATATAAGCCCTGAGAGATAGAGAGAGAAAGATATATACGTTCACATTCTTTATAAAAACGTGTATCAGTGCGTTTTGCTATTCCAAGACGAAACTTTAGGAATGACTTTGATTTCGGACGGTGAATGGTTAACATTAGTTTTTGTCACGTGTGCCGAACGTGCGTCGAATAAGAACGGATTCCGGATATAAATAGAAAGCGGTTCTCCCTTGCCTCTCTCAACCTAAGGAAAAGTGCTGAAAACGGAAAAAAATGAAAGAAAAATGTCAGAAAGCCATAGAAAGAAAAACTGCACAATTTACGCAAACAAAAAGCGAAGGGGGAAAGCTTTAAAATATACGAAAGATACAGTGTTTTTTTTCCCTCAAAGATTGAGATGCAAATGCATAAATGCTATTATAGAGTACAACGAAAGCAAACAGATGAGATGAGAAGGTAAACTGAGTAGCGAACATTGATAGAAACAGGAGGGAACTCTTTCGAGGAGGGTCACGAAGCAGGTACTGAAGAAACGGTAATTATTATGGAAACAAAGAGCTCGGCGAATGGGGAGATCAGCAACAAGAACAAACAAACGAGTTTGTTTGTTCTTGTGAGCATGAATGGACGAAATGGGGTTTGCATTAAACCAACTGAAAATTAGATCCAGGAAGATTTACTGATGCATTTGGTATGATATTTTGCCAGCGCACCTGACAGAATTAGAACAACAGTTATCTGAGAAGTTTTTCTACGGTGAATTTGCAACATGATAAGACAACGGAAATGTTAGAAAGCTGCACAAACAACGTTCGCGACTATTGACTACCTTCGGAGTACATTTATAACAAGCGGTCGACAAAGATCATATATTCTCTCTCTCTCTCTCTCTCTCTCTCTCTCTCTCTCTCTCTCTCTCTGTGTGATTATCCGGAACGATTTAGAATTATGACCGTTATATTCAAGAGGTATGACGTTTTCTATGGTTGGGGGGGAGACAAAACTGGGACGACTTAGGGAATTAAGAATAAGTTGTCATATCGTGATTAGCATAAGTTCAAATATAAAGTAAAATATAAGTTCTGTAATAAAAACGAGGGCGGGGAATCTACAGAGTCATGATCATATCAAGAGATTAAAAAATATATATTTCCTGGGGACAAGGGGACGAGGGACCACATCACGTGCCGCAAATGAGCAGACGAGATCAGACGGGCGAGAGAGACAGTGCTAGGTAAAGTTTTCAATGAAAAAATTGGTTTTCTTTCACTTTGCTCAACTGGCTATATGTATATGAACAGCATGCTTACATCTGTCCTATGTTTAATATAAATACAGTATATATATATGTGTGTTTGTATATCAGTATATATATATATATATATATATATATATATATATATATATATATATATATATATATATAATTTATATATATATATATATATATATATATATATATATATATATATATATATATATATATATATATATACTGTATATACACGCATACACGGTATGTGTGTGTAACTTTTGTAAATAAAATCCACGGCAGATACTCTCCAGTTTAAATGAGGTCCTGTCATGCCGCATATACACGTTTTCAAGGATAATTATCCTCGTCGCCTGGTAGCCCTAAAAATTTAGGGCAATGAGGACAGTTAGTCCTTGATAGCTTGTAACTAATGTGAATAAAATCTCCGTTAGATACCATCCTATTTAAATGAGATCCAGTTATTCTTTGCATGAATAAACATTACCATTGTGCAAGTGATCGAGTTTTATATACATATACATACACACACACATATATATATATATATATATATATATATATATATATATATATATATATATATATATATATATATATATATATGTGTGTGTGTGTGTGTGTGTGTGTGTGTGTGTATGTATGTATGTATGTATAATTATTCTGAGAAACAGACAATAATGGGTTTCTTCACTTAAAACTTTGTCTTGGTCCTTCTCTTCGGCTTTCTGTTTCTCTCTTCTCATTTCAAAATGTTCTTGTTTTCTTTTACCTCTTAAGCTGATGCCTGATTAAGGTTGACAAGGTTTAATAACGATGAGGAAGATACGGTAGTTTTCTGGTGAGGTCCTTATGAGATCGAACCTTGGACCCGTATATACCTTGGTTGGCAAGGATGATACTGATCTCCAAGCGCTTGCATCACGCGTACGCCTGCAAATTTATATGTATATATATATTCCATTTCTCTTTTCCATAGTTTGAATAGAGTTGTAAAACGAGCGAGAATTGAGCGTCCCGTATATTTTCAAATCGGAAGTGAAATGGAAGCAAATTCATACTTTCGCATCTGCAAAACGAGTCGTGGAAATGAATATACGTCCCCTTGCCTGCCCTCTGCGTCCGTTGTTCCCCCTGACTTTCCTCCTGTAGCCATCACTATGCAGATATAAAACAAAAATATACTAAAGCGACATTGTTGACATTCAGCACGCCTTGGCAAAACTCCATAGTCCGCCGTCGACCCCTCAGCTTTGCCATTCTTTTACCCTCAATTTCCCAATCCCTTCAAAACCCCAAGGACAAAGAGGTAGAGGGGAGGAGGACGAGGGAGAGGAGATGGGGAGAACGAGCGTAGCAAGAATACTTGGTTAGGGAGAAACTGGCAACAGCCTTTGCATTGTCATCACATGTAAAGTTTGTGATTGGCGATCCAAAACTGGCTGTGGAAGTTCTTCATACGGCCGGAGGGTGTATAGCCGAGCAGCAGGAGGGGGAGGAGGAGGAGGAGGTCTTCGACTATTATTGTGCCTTGCAGCCACCATTTCCCCTCTTTCATAATCCCCGATATACAATATGACGTGATGAGGGGAGGCCAAGTACAGCAGCAAATGTCATCAAAGGAACACAACTTAATTTTCCAAGACGTGAGAGGGGAAAGACCTTTGTAAACTTTGAGAAGTGGTGTGGGAGTAGTATGGGGAAGAGCCTTTAGTGGAGGATGCGAAGGAGGAGTTGATGAAGATTGCTGGAAAAGGAGTTGACAACAGATGGATGCGGAATATTGAGGTTGCGTTTGTTTTGACCTTGTCGATCACAGCGATCTTTCTGAAGGCGAAAAGTTGTCTAGCGGCATGCCACCACACTAGCGAAATATTGTCCAAAACGAAATTGGGAAGAAGGAGGAGGAGAGAGAAGTGTGTTATATTGAAAAATGAAACGAATTGTTAATTGCAGTCGAGCTGAGAGATAGAGTACAGATTATTTATCTTCCTGCAGCACAGGTCACTAAAAGTAATAACGTGCTGATCGGGTTTAGAGCATAAAACGCGAAGATGTGCACTACGGTTTAAAACTGTACCAAGATTTCCAGCAGAAAAAGCTCCTGGAAATAGAAATAGATTAGTGAAGAGATAGAAAAGTTCAAGGGAACATCGCAGAAGCTCTCTAGAAGAGTAGTCTGTTCCTGTTCTTATTGTTTAATAGGCAAGACGTTGTTGTTGATGTGGAAGAAGAAGTGGAAGGACGGGAGAGGACGAGTCTTGATCGCAACGGGTAAAAATGTAGGAGAACACACGGAGAAGGGAACAGAATGCAAACGAAAGAAGAAGATGGCAACGAAACGGAGATGAGAACTAAAGTGAAAGAGACACAGAACCGCGCTTGCAAGAAAATATATCTAAAAATATACCTTATTTGATGCACGAAAAAGAATGGGTAGAACGAAATAGCTGACAATAAATTTCTGATAATGTGTATCAATAGAATTTTAGAATTTGGCATTGCGGCTGACGTAAGGAAGAAAAAAAAAAAAAAAGGTAGAGCGTAGCGGAAGAGAGATAGGAGGGGAAATCAGAAGGGAGGGTGGGGGAGGGGAAGAGAGAGAAGAGGGGAAATCAAAAGGGAGGGGGGGGGAGGAGGGGCTGGGGGTCAACTCTTGCATCTTGATGAGGGACTCGTTGAAGCAGCAGAAACGCAGCAGCGATCTTTGTGTTGTGATCCTCTGGGACCCCTGTCGAAGTATTCTCGGGGAAAGGGGCTTTGACGTATAGCTTTTAACCACCCTCCTCTCTCTCTCTCTCTCTCTCTCTCTCTCTCTCTCTCTCTCTCTCTCTCTCTCTTTCAGTTCCTCGTTGGGCAAGTCGGTAGAGTTCTCGGCTAGCACTCTGCTAGGCCGAGTTCCAGTCTCCGGCCGGCCAATGAAGAATTAGAGGAATTTATTTCTGGTGACAGACTCTCTCAGTTCCTCGTTGGACGAGTCGGTAGAGTTCTCGGCTAGCAGTCTGCTAGGCCCGAGTTCGAGTCTCCGGCCGGCCAATGAAGAATTAGAGGAATTTATTTCTGGTGTCAGACTCCCTCAGTTCTTCGTTGGACGAGTCGGTAGAGTTCTTGGCTGGCAAATTGCTAGGCCCGAGTTCGAGTCTCCGGCCGGCCAATGAAGATTTAGAGGAATTTATTTCTGGTGACAGACTCTCTCAGTTCCTCGTTGGACGAATCGGTAGAGTTCTCGGCTAGCACTCTGCTAGACCCGAGTTCCAGTCTCCGGCCGGCCAATGAAGAATTAGAGGAATTTATTTCTGGTGACAGAAATTCATTTCTCGGTATAATGTGGTTCGGATTCCACAATAAGCTGTAGGTCCCGTTGCTAGGTAACTAGTTGTTTCTTAGCCAAGTAAAATAAGTAATCCTTCGGGCCAGCTCTCTCTAGGAGAGCTGTTAATCAGCTCAGTGGTCTGGTTAAACTAAGATATACTTAACGTTCTCTCTCTCTCTCTCTCTCTCTCTTAGAGGAGATGGCTAGTAATAATTTCTTGCTGACCCGACGATGCATTCTGTTTGTATATCAGTTTGAAGCATCGCCCACGTATGCTTGCCTTGGTTGGTCAGTTTTTCACCACCCAGCGACGCCTACATATCCACATCTTTACCCAGCCTTTCCTCCAACATCAAACCCACGTGATACCCTTCCCCACATTCCGCCCGACGTCTACCGTTGCGGAGGTCAGAGGTCACGAATTGCTCATTTTCTTTCCTTTTTATCTTTATATCCTTTGTTGTTGATCATTATGTTCGGTACCGAGGTTGGGTTGTGGTTGTTGTATCTCTGCCTGTTATGATCCAGGTAGTACTCCGAAACTGCAAAGGTATTTTAAGCAGTCCACATCTGATCATCACTGTACTTTATTAATTCGAGAGTGGCTACGAATGATCTTGCTACTTTGAGAAATGAGATACTATTAAAAAAAAAGGACGCCTTTTCATTCTCTGATGGCCGTAGAACTGTCCTGTGTTCAGAAGAGGTAAACTTGATTCTCTTAACAAATAACGTTTCCAGTTTTTTTGGCATTTTTAGTTATTTGTTCAAGCAATTTCCAATTTACTCGTTTGATTCTTGTTTAATTCCCCGAAGGGTTCCTTTCACTGACTCCTTAAAGGGAGTAGAGTAATCTACGGAATGGAACCCTCATATGTACAGTTGTTTATCAATATATTTTAGGTTAATATTTCGGTTTAGAAATTTCGCAACACTAGATAAGGTATTTAAGTGAATGTTGTAAAATAAGTAGAATATGGAAACGTAATTTTTCATTTTTATTGCCCTTAGTAGGAAGGCATGCAATATTCCTTACCTTGATATGGCTACATGTAACCAATTTGCAATATGAAAATGCTTATTAAAATTCATGAAAAACTGAACTGACAGTGGTATAAAAAAATTCTTATTTTGTAAAAATCAAATGCCAGTAATTATATTATTCTCTCCTGGCAGAGATATATTTGAATATGCTTCTAAAAGTTTGAGGTAACATACACTGTATTAACTACGGACATTTGAGTATGCTTCTAAAAGTTTGAGGTAACACACTGTATTAACTACGGACATTTGAGTATGCTTCTAAACGTTTGAGGTAACATACACTGTATTGACTACGGACATTTCAGTGTATACATACATACACATATATGTATAATATATACAGTACGTATGTGTGTGAGGCACACTTGTTCCACTAAAAAAAGCTTATTGGAATCATTTCATCGTAGAATTGAAAGGTAGCTTTTCTTTCGCATTTATGAAAGCATTCAAATGGCTTATCTATAAAAAGTAGCCTATCATTTCACTGCATTCCATTTGGCTTTTAGGAAGAAATCGCGACAGTTCTTGGTATCGCAAACATTTATGTGCATCAGCACTAACAATAAAAATGTTCGAGCCTCCTCCAGCGCAAAAATACGTTTCATACATAATGCCTATATGGCGGAAGGGTTTTTATTTATGATGTATAATTTTGATACGAGAGTATGATATTTAATCTCTCCACTTTTTATGAGATTTCATAACAATTGTTTTTTTACGATTCAATATCGGGCGCTTTAGAGCACGAGTGTATCTTCCGTCTACGAGTATTTTCGTTTAGGAATTGTTTTGATTAAAACAAATAGTGTCACTGAAGCTTACTGAGTTTTTGTTCATAGTAACAAAAGCCTTTCTTTTGTAATAAATACTGTACATCAGGTGGTGTTGTAAAGCCCAGATGCACGTAATTAATGTTTCCGATTTTCGGGTTTTACTTTGATCTAACACTTCACTTTTTGAACGTTGTTAGTAATGTCCAACGTTTTGAAGTACTTACATAATGATAAACATGGTTCTGGCATATATATATATATATATATATATATATATATATATATATATATATATATATATATATATATATATATATATATATATATATATTTTATATATATATGTATAGATATATGTGTATATTTATATATATATGTATTTGTATATATATATATATATATATATATATATATATATATATATATATATATATATATAACATTCAATCAGGTTACCTTAGATTGAAACCTTAGCTACGATTTCCAGTTCCCAAACATCACGCTTGTTTCCTCAATCCATATAATGCAAAACAGTCTACTTAACGTACGATTTTTAATGTCAGATACAGCCAAAATCATCTCTGCAGTGATTCAGTTATAACATGGTGTTTTCCTTCTCCTAAGTTTCTTTATTATTGATTTATCTTCAAAAGTTGTGAAGCATTCATTAATATATTCATATCTTCATCAACTTCTAAAATTTCAGCGAGAGTGTCCCCTTATACATTTTATATTCCTGACCTCTTTTTCTTTTCTCTCATGGCTATTTTATTGACAATTCTATGGGCTACTGTAACAACATTGCTGTAACTGGCCATGGTTATCAAACTTGTCACCCCATCTCCCCTTAACTGACAACATAAGTGGCTTTTAGGGGTCTCCCTCGCATACAGCATTTCCTGTGGTCACCCACCTGATCAAGCATTCAGTGTGTACAGAATGCCTACAGGCAGACACATCTTATCTTATCACACAACCTGCCAACCTTTTTAAGATCTGACACTTAACATCTTCCATAAACACTATTTTCAAAGTTATTGCAGTCAATACCTGACAAACACTAGAGAAAATATGTAAGCATTGCACAAAAACATACATACTACAAAATCACCTCGTTATATTTCACAACATATGAGAAATATAAAAGAAAATACATAAAAAAATACAGATAACATATTACTTTTATAGAATACACACATATCATAAGACATATCATTATAATATATACATACATATATATATATATATATATATATATATATATATATATATATATATATGTGTGTGTGTGTGTGTGTGTGTAGAATCTACTGGTCACATTTTACTGGACACATATGTAATTGTAATAGTCACAATGCCCTCTTAACTTCTCGAATTCTTCGCGCTTTTTTTTAATATGCTTGTAACTACAAAGCCTAAGACCCAGACGCAAGAAATTGAAGAGACTTTGATGCCCGGTCGCGGGAAACGAACCCGCGTTCCCATAATCACAAGGAGGTGACGTTGCCGACCTGACCACGACCGGGCATCAAAGTCTCTTCAATTTCTTGCGTTTGGATCTTACGGCTTTGTAGTTACAAGCATATCCAAAAAAGCGTGAAGCATTCGAGAAGTTAAGAGGGCACTGTGGATATTAGAATTACACACACACACACACACACACACACACACATATATATATATATATGTAGAATCTACTGGTCACTTTTACCAGACACATATGTAATTGTAATAGCCACAATGCCCTCTTGACTTCTCGAATTCTTTGCGCTTTTTTGGATGTGCTTGTAACTACGAAGCCGTACATCCAGACGCAAGAAATTGAAGACTGTGATTGCCGGTCGCGGGACACGAACCTGCGTCATCTAAACCACAAGGAGGTCACGTTGTGGCTATTAGAATTACATATGTGTCTGGTAAAAGTGACCAGTAGATTCTACATATATATTTCAGCCTAAAAAGCAATAAAAACGATTGCCCACTTGGCTACGATGGTGAGGATGGGTCTATTCCAGCTCTAATAGATATATCTGAAAACGACAGGTATATGTATGTACGAGAGGTAATAGACTTTTTATCCTTCTCGTGGTCAGGTCGGCAACGTGACCTCCTTGTGGTTAAGACGACGCGGGTTCGTGTCCCACGACCGGCAATCACAGTCTTCAATTTCTTGCGTCTGGATGTACGGCTTCATAGTTACAAGCACATCCAAAAAAGCGCGAAGAATTCGAGAAGTTAAGAGGGCATTGTGGCTATTAGAATTACAATTACACACACACACACACACACACACACACACATATATATATATATATATATATATATATATATATATATATATATATATATATATATATATATATATATAAATATATATATAACTGGATGTATGTATGTAAGTATGTGTGTGTGTTCCTGCATAACTCTGAAATGCATTGAGCAATTTTAACCAAACTTGGTATACATATGACTTACTGTCTATAAACGAATATTGTGGGGTAAGACATCACTAGCACCAAATGTCACCAAAGGGGGTGAGGGTGGGAAGGGCTTCCATGAAACGGGGCTCAATGGGTTTATCATGCCTCATTTCAGTACACATATGACTTACTATCTTGATAAAAATTTAAGTATACCTTAGGTTTAACCAGACCACTGAGCTAAAAGAATACTGCAGGGGTAAGACATCCGTGGCACCAAAGGGGGTGGGAAGAGGGTGACATGTAAAAATCACCGAAAACAACAGACATTAGTGTCTAATCCATAGTTTTCAAGGCTGCCTAGATGGATAATAACACACCTGATACCCTTCAAGTCCAAGTTCAGCCCCCGATAGGCAGGGTGGGGAGAGAAGTGTTGAAAAATAAAATGTTAAAAATAACAGATATTAGTGTCTAATCCACAGTTTTTGAGGTCGCTGAGATGAATAGTGACACTCCCAATGCCCTTTATGTCCAAGTTCAGCCCTGATAGGAATGGGGGGGTGAGGAGGGAAATATAAAATGTCAAAAATGCTGGGCAATGTAATTGAAGCAACTATCTTAACTGATAGGGAGAGATTGAGAGAGTGAGAAGGAGAGGAAGTGATAGAGAGTGTAGAGTGGTGGGGTTAGGGAGGCAAAAGAGGGAAGAGAGAGAGAGAGAGAGAGAGAGAGAGAGAGAGAGAGAGAGAATAGAGCAGTGTTAGGGATTAGGAAGGGAGAGAGAGAGAGAGAGCAGAGGGGGTGTTAGGGAGGAGAGAGATCGTTTATCGGTTGTCATTCAGTTTTCCCGTTCAGCGCCGGGTTGGTCAGCTAGTGTGTGTGTGTGTGTATATATATATATTATATATATATATATATATATATATATATATATATATATATATATATATATATATAGTATATATATAATCGTGTTGAATAAAAAAACAAATGTGCATAAATGCATTCACTTTTCCAAAAATAATATTTGCTTTATGTTGTGCCCTAATGATAGGAAATTAAACTTTTCCTCATTCTATTTTTCTTTCGTGATTATGCTCCATTATACAAGAACATTTATCATCCATGCGCCAAAATGAACGTTTATTTTCTGTTTTCTCTTTTTAGGAAATTGCTAAAAGTAGAATCTCATAAAATGGTGTTAAATTTTTATATTAATTTCTTCCCTCTCTGCTTATCAGATCGCGCACATTTAACTCTTTCCGTAACTTTGTAACAACCCGATATAGCGTCCCCAAAATTTATCCAAGCCATAGCCTGTTTCCTCTACTGGAGCTCTATAAGTTAAAGAAATCATTTCTCGCCCCAATCAATCCATCATCTACCCCCGAAAATAATAATCAAAACTACGCCAAAAATTCGGCTTGTCTCTAGCGAGACTAGCTCATTTCGCCCGCGTGTTTCCCTGGTGAAAGTCGCCTCTCGCTAGTTGCTGGCTTTGTTTCCACTCACGTGTTTGTAACGCTGTCACCAAGTCGCATACATCCCCAAAATTTAATTAAGAAGTAATTGGTGCTCTTCCCTCAGATCCGATATCTCATTTTCTGACTCTGAGAAACAAAAAAATTTCCCTGCAATCCATATTTGTAAAAAAAAAAAAAAAAAAAAAAAAAAAAAAGTCATTCATCGTACCATCAAACATAAGTTTGAAATATTCTTCAAGATATATCAACAACATCGTACAGGGGGATTATATGTGGTCCAGGCACATTTACAACTGGTGCGCGAATCCATATACCCACCCTGCTTACACAACTAACCATGTTGATAGTAAATATGATTATATATATATATATATATATATATATATATATATATATATATATATATATATATATAATATACATATATATAATATGTATATATGTATGTATATATACATACATACATATATATATAATTATATATATATATATATATATATATATATATATATATATATGTATATGTATATATATATATATGTGTGTGTGTGTGTGTGTGTATTTGTCCTTGTATTCACTTACGCGAAATTTTGAATAGTTTACCCTTCACTTGGTTATACGGTAGCCGGTAATAAAGTCACAGAAAAAGTCGCAATTTTGGCTAGGATAAAAAGTCACAGAAGAAAAAGCCACATTAATTTGTGGTGACCAGAATAAAGTCACAGGGAAAAATTCACAATTTTGGCTGGGATAGATGTCAGGTAATCAAACAAAAACAGTCAAGTCAGTCATAATTTAAGAGTCATAACCAATAAAATATTTTAAATCAGTTATTAACTGGCAATACATGACTTACATAACATCGTATATAGGCCTATATTATGGCATTACATGTGAAAATATTTAACCGGATTAGCCCATTGTTCTCGAATTTTCAACATTTTTTTTTTGCCCCATGGGAAGGTCTTATACAGACTCCGTTGTATATTTGTGTGCGTGTGTGTTTTGAACTTCAAACCATTCTTAAAACTATAATAGTAGTAATATTAATCTTATCATTGCTAAGGAAAGAGTGGTATATCTTGGGCATTGGCAAACACTTGACAAGTGACTCCCATATAACCATGTTTCAGTACAAAGCTAAACCTATTCCAGTAGAAATACTTCAGACTTTTTCTGCCTCTTATGTAAACAGCTATTTTTATTTTTACAATATTGACTAATAGACATTTATGCATAACTAATTGTGTTGAATTCCTAGAAGCATGGAGGTACACACGAATCTACATTCAGCCTAAAGGCAGGGTTTTGCGGATCTATCTGTCGTCACTTAGTTCATAAGTTCAGCAACGGACAGCAGTAAGGGTTTTATGTACAGCGAGCAAATTCACCTATGTACAGTACATAAAATAAGTTGTTTACAAAATGCGGTGATCTTGTAAGCCTATAATTGCTATCCATACTAGGCCGCCTGGATACGCTAATCCTCTCTGCAGTCTAGGTCAAGTAAGGAACAAAGTAACTGTAGCTTACGTTTGTTGTGTACATACATCCCTGAAATAATGAAAATGACACGTTCACATGACTATATACAGTTAACTGATGCTTCCAGTACAAGTGGCTTTATTCCAGACGTACTTAAAAGGTTTCATCCACAAAAATAAAAGTATATTTTATCAATGGTTTTGGTGCCTCGCAAGGAATCAGCTTTCATTTGCAATAATTATAAAGTATATCATTGCAATTTTTTGCTTCATATTTATGTAGGATTAATCCTATGATTATACTCAATTTTTTGTATTTGTTTTACACATTTACATAAAAAAATGTACAAAGTTAATTTCTGATTTTTACAAAACTTTGCCATAAAATTATGACTGACTTTATTCCTGTGGTTTAAGTACCGTCCACCATAACTAATGTGACTTTTTTCGGTCGCAATTCATTTGTGCGAATTTGGGCATTAGTCAATATATCATTTGGGCGACTATTCATTGTATAGTTTGGGCGACAAAATATAAAAATCCTGCAAATTGGCACCAATAAGTTGGGCGAATCGGTAAGGAAAAAGAGGCAGAAGTATTTTAGGACATGTTTTCACGTGGTGGTAATTCTGTGATCGGTTGGCGGTTAACTCAGTAGTTAGCTGGTTAATAATCGGTAGTAGTTATCAGCATTAGTTATTCATTACTCTGCTATGGAAGGAAATATTTCCGACACAAACCGATGAAAAAGGTGCTTTGATATTTACTCGCTTTTCTTTTTATATAGACACATTGGTTTCGTGGCGGTGCACAAACAAAAACCAGATTTAAAGCCATAATTAGTTGACTAACCTTAGCCACCCGAAGTTTGCGGATCGTAGCCAGGATAAAAGGAAGACCGATTTTCTTAAGTTCTTGTCCTAGCGCTCTCGGTTCTAAAGCGAACCCAATTTACTCGCAATTCTAAAAATTATCGATTGACAAAACGAAGGACCAGAAGCACTACCCCATCCTCACGAAATCCGAGCAATTTAAAAACTTTTAAGAGCCAGAGAAAAGGCCACCAACTAAATGCATTATGCAAAAAAATGCTGCATTTCTATCGCCTCGCTTATCCGATACATACAAGTCCAACGCTAAAGCCTGTGTTGTAGTAATCAACAGTCACAGAACCTCAATTTATAGGCATAAGCAATAACCACTCCCGGGACAGATTACACTTACCACTATTGAAAATTTGCTGCCTGCTTTATTTTTTTTTTTTACAAAGTAACTATAACCCTTACATAGCAATTTTGACTATTCAACCCCTGAAGATCCTTCAAATATTTTCTTGGCGGTATCTCATGTCAAAGTGAATTTTCACTTGCAACTAAATTTTAATATCGCTTATGTCACCTTTACATACTTGTTCTCAGCCGAATGCGATCTCCAGATCATAAGGAATGATCTTGAACAAATTATTCCTGCCATCAGAGGGGTCAAAATACAATATCACTTTGCCGAATAGAAGTTAAATCTGCATAGACTATTGCAAGTAAACACCAAAATTCGAGGTTAATATACTAGAATCTCCTCAATTAAAACCCATTATTTCAGTTACTTAATTTCTCATATCAATTTCCCCATCTTACTTCTGTTAACCAACCAATCAGCAACTACCGTTCCCTTGATTTCGTAGGACATTCTTGTCTTTCAAGGAGTATTACAAGTCTACCCCATCACATGACATTTTGGGGTTAAAGAAATGGACAAAGGTTTACAGACATTTATATTAATCTAGTCTTCATACATGTAAATACTATTACTTATACAAGTGGTCAGATTATAAAATTGAATAGTAGGTAGAGCACAGCATTTACTAATTTCTAGTTGCCTGTGTAACGAACCCTCACAGGATATGCACAGTGTCTACAAGCAGAGTTCTAGTTGTCAGGGTAACCGAATTTAGTGAGCTTCGAACCGTCACAGGACATACATAATGTCTACAAGTAGAGTTCTTGTTGTCTGGGTAACCGAATTCAGAGAGCTTCGAATCCTCACAGGATATTCAGTGTTAACGAAAAGCGTTGCTTTCCATTAGTATTAGTGTCGATGTTATGATCTGCTGCAGCTACACCAAGAGCCTGTGCATAAGAAAAGTTTGTTTGATTTTAGAATATACTAAAAGCTTCCAGGACATAACCTACCCTCTTAAAAGTGAAAAAAGCATGTTCAGTTAGTCCCAGCAGTTATTATAATTAATACTATATCGTATGAGTAAACTTTCCCAACTATCCCATGCATTAGTATTGTTACTTCCAACTGCCCTCAACTTTCACATTAACAATCCCTTATATTACCACCATTGCTCCTTCAAATTCCCGAAAAGACAACAGGATAGAGAGCGCCATCCTTTAACATATTTAATAGGGGACCAGTCTTACACTGAAACAACCGCGGTCAATGAAAATATGCAATGCAATCTGTACTGTATTTCCTAACATGAAAGCTTTGCTTGAAGAGCAAGAGTGGGGGGAGGGTGGCGGTGTTGAGCGTATTGACTGAACGACGTTAACAGCAAAAATTTTAAGTTACAATTTCCACTCTTAACCAGCCTATTAGAAAACCTGACAAGTCCACGACATCAGTGTCAAAAATTAACATCCCATGACCTAGGCCTCTTAGAAAATCGTTAAGATCCACCTATTACCTGTCTAGTTCCTATTTACTAGTGGGAATGAAATTCTAAGGTATAAAAGTATGTCAGAGTTACCCTACCCTATTCTTAGCTCCACTATACATTCAAACTTACATCTCATGACCAAACAAAGGGCTCAAGTACTGTAATACCCTCTGCTGTTAACTTTCACTGTCAAATGTCTCCCTAAGTCTGACTATCTTTTTTTACCCCAGTCTATTCCCAGCATCTTTAAGAGATAGACAAGCATTTATTACCTTTATCCTAACCCCTCCATCTATATAAAATTAGCACATTCTTCACCCTATTCTAGCCTATCCTATATTTCAACTTCCATATCTAACTTGCCCTTAAAGTCCTAAGCTACACGAAAACTATCAACCTTGCAGTTCTAACTTAAGAAGTTGGGTGGTTTGAAATCCCTGTTGTGCATGGTGACATAAGACACCATGCTTGTTTTTGAACTTCCTATTGTGCATGGTGACCAAGTCACCATGCACAACATGAAAGTCCACCTTTGCCTGGCAGGTGGCACCGCCACCCCGGCAAAGGTGGACTTCGGAAGTGGCCAAAGAAAAACAATTTAAGACGCAAAAACTTAATAATTTAAGACGCAAAAACTTAATAATTTAAGACGCAAAAACTTAATAATTTAAGACGCAAAAACTTAATAATTTAAGACGCAAAACTTAATAATTTAAGACGCAAAACTTAATAATTTAAGACGCAAAATTTAAGACGCAAAAACTTAATAATTTAAGACGCAAAAACTTAATAATTTAAGACGCAAAAACTTAATAATTTAAGACGCAAAAACTTAATAATTTAAGACGCAAAAACTTAATAATTTAAAACTTAATAATTTAAGACAAAAAAACTTAATAATTTAAGACGCAAAAACTTAATAATTTAAGACGCAAAAACTTAATAATTTAAGACGCAAAAACTTAATAATTTAAGACGCAAAAACTTAATAATTTAAGACGCAAAAACTTAATAATTTAAGACGCAAAAACTTAATAATTTAGACGCAAAAACTTAATTTTGCAGCTGAAATAATACTCGACTTAAACGCAAAAACTTACAATTTAGACGCTGAAATAATTACTCTAGACGCGAAACCTAATTTTGCAGCTTAAACAATACTTTAGACTTAAACGCAGACGCAAAACCTTAATAATTTAGACGCAAAAACTTAATTTAAACGCTGAAATTACTCTAGACGCGAAACTTAATTTTGCAGCTGAAATAATACTCTAGACTGACACGCAAAACTTAATTTACAAGCAAAACTTAATTTTGCAGCCGAAATAATTACTTGAGCTTTAAAAATTGTCAGCGTTCAAAAATCTGAAAATTCCAAAATAGAGAAACTTTAAAATTCTAAAAAACAAAACTAGATGAAATTACAAGATTAACCCACATAAGGCAAAGCTTTTATTAAAGCAAAAGTTTAATAAAAAACTTAAATCCACTAACTTAAAATATTAGATTTACTCAACACTTTCAAAATTACCTTCCACACATTAAAGGCTTCCAAAAAAATACTAGATTTACTCTACACTTTCAAAATTATCTTCCACACATTAGGGCTTCCAAGCACATTAAACAAACGTCCACGCACGTTAAACAAACAAACAAACGTCCACGCACGTTAAACAAACAAACAAACGTCCACGCACGTTAAACAAACAAACAAACGTCCACGCACGTTAAACAAACAAACAAACGTCCACGCACGTTAAACAAAACAAACGTTAAACAAACAAACAAACAAACGTCCACGCACGTTAAACAAACAAACAAACGTCCACGCACGTTAAACAAACAAACAAACGTCCACGCACGTTAAACAAACAAACAAACGTCCAAGCACGTTAAACAAACAAACAAACGTCCACGCACGTTAAACAAACAAACAAACGTCCACGCACGTTAAACAAACAAACAAACGTCCACGCACGTTAAACAAACAAACAAACGTCCACGCACGTTAAACAAAAAACAAACGTCCACGCACGTTAAACAAACAAACAAACGTCCACGCACGTTAAACAAACAAACAAACGTCCACGCACGTTAAACAAACAAACAAACGTCCACGCACGTTAAACAAACAAACAAACGTCCACGCACGTTAAACAAACAAAAACGTCCACGCACGTTAAACTAACAAACGTCCACGCACGTTAAACTAACAAACGTCCACGCACATTAAACAAACGTCCACGCACATTAAACAAACGTCCACGCACATTAAACAAATGTCCACGCACATTAAACTAACATTTAATGCTAACATAACTAAATGAATCAAAAATAAAAATTAAATACTTTAAAACAAAAAGCTCTAAAGCTGAAACAAATCCTAAAATTTCAACCTTTGCAATTTTAAAAAATTTTGAAAAATCTCAAAACTATAACGTTTTCAATCTGAAATAATAAACCAAATGCATTAAAACAAACGCCTAAACTTAAGGTGAAAACTTACGAGTTTTGATTCTGAAAAACTAAGCTAAAAAACGTTTGGGGTGTTGCTCAAATCACTATAAAAATAATACGTACTCACCCATTAATCCTGTATAGTCATAAGGTATAGGTACATCCAAGACAATTCAATAACTTATTGTGGCACGCTTAACGACACACCCTGACCTGAAATAAGAAAAAATATGTTAAAGCCCAAAATGTTATAGCAAGTGGAAAGAACCAAAGGCTGACTATTGGTTACAATCAGCTGGACCATCTGATAAGATTTAAAATACTAAGACAAGGGGGCAGCAAGCAAGGCTTTATAAATACTGGTAAGCGTTACTACTAGTTTATTGCCAGTTAAGCCCATTAAGTTTAGATCAACTTAATATACCCCATATTAGGAAGGCTATGGTAGTCTAGCTAGTCTGTAATCAAGAAACTAAACCATATTGCATCGTAAGACTTGCTTTATTGCAGTAATAAAGTTAAAATGAAAATATCCGTAGCACTGCGTAAGATCGCTTGTATAAAACCAAAGTGCATAGAACTACCACTCAAAGCAATCTAGTTCAGCTTAGTAATAAAACTTCGAAACAGTCTTAAATACCATGTTGAAAGGCAATTACAATACCTAACAAATTTTGAACAGTTATTGTAGGAATTCACAACAGATTCGAAAATACCAATATTTGAAGATACAAAACCCGCACATTGAAAACTTTCATACGACAACTGTCATATGGGTCAAGCACCACAATAAATATTTGAAAACTTCATACGACAACTGTCATATACGGCTCAAGCACCACAATCTAAATATCTGATAAATATAAAACTCAAAACTGGCAGTAGTATCAACTCGCCAACCCAACAAACCTTGAAGCACGCCTTCACGCCTACAATCTTGCAAGTCTATTCACATTACGACATATCTGAAAAACTGCTCAAGCTTCTCTAGACCTCAAATATTGTAAACAGAAGACATACAAGTGAAACAAGTAGTCGATTTGAACCTAGAACAAATTTTAAGTCTGGCTAGAGGCCATTTGTACACTGCGCACCAAAACTACACAACGAAATACCGCCTGAAGTTAAGATCATACAAGAAAGCAAATTTAAAAAAAGAACTACTCTCCTATTCTGCAAGAACTACGATACTGAAGAGAAAACACTGAAACATTTATAAAATATAAAAAAGACCTTACTTTGAAAATGTACAAGAGCCCGTCAGAGAGGGAATCATCCCCGTGGAGGACTATCAACGAAACCTAACAAATTGAAACCAACAATCCTCCAGTACAGCACGGCAGAGACCCCACACACAAATGAACGCGGACGTCGAGTTAGTACCAACGAAACCTGTCTTGCCAAGCTGGAGACTCAACAACGCTGAAACAAGCTGTACTTGAGGATAACAGCCAACGACCGCTGCAACTGCCTGTTTGTGGGACGTCACTTGATCGCCCTTTCGCCACCGAAGAAGTTTAAGGCGATAATCAGAAAATCGACAGAAAGTATTATTATTATTATTATTATTATTACATTGAGAGTTGCCGGGCGCTCTTCCTTTTTAGCGAATTACCCCAATTATGTATCAATAGTTAGCCCATCTGACAAAAATTTTTATTATTATTATTATTATTATTATTAAAAAGGATGGCTGTATATGCGAATTTATCTTATATAGTGTCTTTTCTATCTTCCTTATGATTCGCTTTTCAGGCTCAGCGATGTTAGTCAGCAACTGGCCGATATTCATGTTGGAAAAGGATAGTGTTGACTAACATCGCTGAGCCTGAAAAGCGAATCATAAGGAAGATAGAAAAGACACTATATAAGATAAATTCGCATAATACAGCCATCCTTTTTAGTAAGACCTGTTTAAAAGATTGTCTACTCCCTTCATATATTATTATTATTATTATTATTATTATTATTATTATTATTATTATTATTATTATTATTATTATTATTATGGAGATTTGCGCTTTACTCTTCCCCTTTAGCAAACTACCTGAATTATGTATCGGTGTTTGGTCTTTATCTGGAATTATTATTAATATTATTATTATTATTATTATTATTATTATTATTATTATTATTATTATTATTATAGTTGTTGCTGTTGTTTTCAGCAGTGCTTGAGCATAAGAGTTCATGAATATTACTTTTTACTAGTGTACTTAACTTACTATACCGTATTATGTTCATCTTATCGTTCACTGTATATGGCCCGGAGCTGAAACAAAGGATATTATTATTATTATTATTATTATTATTATTATTAGTTAATGCAACATGGCGTCACAATGACATGGTCATAGACAAAAATAGTATAGAACACTTTTGTTAAGGTGTTCAACGGTGAGCTTATCAACTCGCACCGATGAATGCAAGGTAATTTTTATAATTAAATTTATTATTACTAATAATAAAGGTGCGTAGGTTCGTAATCTGCTACGGTAAAAGGCCACCTTCAGCGATTTGCCATATGGATTCAAGGCTTGCAGTGATAAAGATATCCCAAAATTTTGGTGAAATTGAGAAGGTAGGACAAAGTGGCATTAAATAAATCATTTATATCTGTCATAAGTGATATAATTAGCGGCTAATTCGAACAGTGGTCAATGAATTTACTGAAACCAGATCATACTGTTCGATCATCGCCTGATATTCGAATCCTGTTTCGATAGTATTAGGTGGAGCTATGAAAACTGTTATCAGGATTATATATATATATATATATATATGTGTGTGTGTGTGTGTGTGTGTCTGTGTGTGTGGTAGGTGGAGCTCTGAAAAATGTGATCATGTGGATTATATATATATATATATATATATATATATATATATATATATATAGATAGATAGATAGATAGATAGATAGATAGATAGATAGATAGATACTAAGCCAGCAATATACTTTAATATCCAGTTCACTACGCCTCGGGAATAACAACTTACATCCAAGAGGAATTATCATTAATGAATGTTTCGTCACCAGTTCTCAAGAGAGGTATAAGTTGACATCGACTCTGCTGTACATGCCTGTCGAACTCAGGTTCTGTACTTAGAATCGATATCAACCCATCTTCACCATGATAGCTGATTGGTAAATTTGTGACGCGTGGCTAATTATGAATTTGTCGAATTTGTCTTAAACACCGAGGGTTTTTCTTATATTCACAAACATTAGGCCACAAATATCATAAAACATCCAGTTCACTACATTAGGTGGAGCTCTTCAAAATATGATTATATATATATATATATATATATATATATATATATATATATATATATATATGCTCATACAAATATCGTTTATTGTCTAATTCTCTATAACTCACGAATAGCTTACAACCAGAAGAATTATAACTTTTAAGTGACTGGTTACCAGTGGTATTCGAAACGTTGCTTTATTTGGAAACAATGTTGTACTTTTGACCATGGGTGATGTACAGTGACTTTTGACCATTGACCCATCAAGAATGGTGTAAGTTGATATCATCTCTACTGTATAGACATAATTCTCTATTTTGATGGACATTAATAAGAGCATTCTCTACGATTCTTCGAAATGAAAGCAGAAGGGTAGTAAGTTCGATGTCCCTGTAGACATGTTCTTACTGCCTCTACGCAGGGGAGTTTTATTTTGTTGGTATATTCCTTATTTTGTTATGCCCATTGGTTTGAAGAGGGATCTCTCTTACTGGCTTGGTTGATGGCTGATGGCTCTTCCGCCGTCATAGTGAGACAGCTGGTTGAGTTGTTTACAGATGAAATCGACTCCTTTGTCCATGTAACCGTCAGAACAGGTTCCTGGTCCTCCGAGAAAAAAAAAATTACACTGAAACCTCAGTCTTCATTGATATTGCAATGTCGTGATAGTTAGGAAATGAATGCAGGAAACAGAGAACGCTGGTCTTCTATAGACGTTGAAACTGTACTTGAATGATTCCCTATTGATATATATAAGAAGGCTAATTCCTGTCCTTTTCTCATTCAGTTTTGAACGTAAAGCTAGAAGTGAATTTATTTTGCTGCAAATAAATATAACAATCTTCTGAACTATTATTCCAGAACGTGAAAATGTCATCAACGTGTCGCACCAAAACCACTTCAGGACTGAATCATTAAGTACATGCAGACATTGGCTTAAAGAGGAATAGCAAGCTGCCTATCCCACATTAAAATCTTTGTAAACCTTTCAGTTAAAAGAGGGCATGTTATTGGTTACACGGAGCTTGATTAATTTAACCTTTTTTTTTTCACTGCCCAGAGGAAATAGGTCTTTGTAAGGAGTTGATTTTTTCCCTTATGAAATTCTGAGCGTTATGTCGTTCACTGTAATATTTGATTTATAGAATTTCTGAATGGAGTCCTCTGCGTGTTTTATATACTACCTAGGAAATGTGTCAGCAAACCTGCTAAGTTTCTGATAGAGTAAAAATGAACGAGACTTAATTTCACACAACTGGGAGACACAGAATGCCTTTCTTATGGGTTATGGCGAGTCCGTTGAAATATGGTAAGAGTTGTTGACGAATCCAGGTAAAAAAGTCATAGGTATAAAAGTCAAAGAAAAAAGTCATGCTTAGGGCGCCGATGCTAACAGACTAGGATTTCCCCTAACTACTGAACAAGATAATCACGACGATGTAAACTATACTGACCGGAGATCGTTGAGGATGTGGAATCGATAGTCACAAAATTTATACTTGTTAGGCTACTATTCATAGCAAATCAACCTCTGAATTACCTTATAACTACTGAATGTTCATTTTAAGATTGACTTTTCGCCTCTGCTAAATTAATCTTGACTATTTTAATATTTCATTGTATATATGAAGAAGTATGTTTGGAAACATGCGAAAGCTCATGTTATTATTACATTTGCATATGTATATACAGCTATGGATTTCGTAATCACCATAAATTCTTTAATATTTTACCATTGCATACCATTATAGCCTTCTGAGCCGAGGAAGAAAGACCAATGAGGTTTATGCCCTGGGGAGGTGAAAGCCAACAGCTGGTGGATCTATGCCCAAGGAGATGAATACCAATGTGGATTATGACCACACCCACATTAGTTTTCCTTATCCAGAATTTTGAAAAAAGACTGAATGTAGAAGTGAGAAAATGTGAAAAAGTAGGACAAACAGACAAACACAACAAGAAACCATCATTGCAAGAACTGATAGACAACACCAGAATAAAATGCAAAAGCAACACATGTCGGTATCTAACAATAACAAAGGCTGTATATATAACAACCAAGCCGACGCCGAACGTCCAGATGGAAGGAGTTAGAGCAAGGCCTCCCCACCAACTGCCTAAGGTGAAGAACACAAGGTCAAGGTCACCCCATAACAATCCCCAACCAAATACTTCAGAAGAAATCAATAAATTTATTAGACCCATAAGAACAACAAACAATGTAAAACTAATGTAATAATGTAGTTTCACAATGGAATTGCATTATGTAAATATAACGTACATAATTAACCATCCCCTAAGTAACTAGGCATTGTAAATATAAATAATAACCCCAAATCCCTCTCCAGTCACATTCCCATCATATGCATACACACAAATATACTGTGTATGACACGTTTTCCTACTTTTGTAATCTGCAACATGTTTATATACTAAAAGGTCGTTCTGTAAATTCACTTCTATGAACTTTTTTTATGTCCTTCTGTATTCGCTTATACAAAATATTTAATATTTTACCCTTCACTTGGTTATGCTGAACTGAACTACACAGAAATTGCATGACTTCCTGTTCGCCACCTTTTGTTCACTGCCGTATCTGTGATAAACAGCAATTTGTCTTTTCTATCTGGGCTGTGGTAGTAACATCAGTTGTTACTGAAGCAATGATAGTTACCCCACGTGCAGACTACCGTTGTAGCAGTTCGGACATGAACAATGAACCAATAATAGCTTCGGCTTGGGAAACAGCAAATTGCTCTAATTCATAACTCACTCGCATTATACAAAAGGTGGTGATACGAATTTGAGGGTTTTTATTTCAGTTCAATACAAGATGAGGAAGTGATGATAACTGCTCAAGTTGGAAAAATACAAAGCCTTTGCTTGTTTCCAGAGCCTGTACATGAATTTTTAAGTGAAACGAATTATAATTTAGTTGTGATGGTTCATAGTCATTTTCATTTTTATTTTATCCAGTTTCATTACTTTCTCGCGAGTCCCAATCCTACAGTTGGGTTTGTTTAGAAAAGAAACTCATTGATACATTTTTTAAATTTCACTTAATCCACGTGGGACGATGACGAATCTAGCCGTCAGTGCTGCCAACGCCGGCTATTAACTAAACAGCAGTAATGGGACTGATGGTCTCTTCTGTTAATTGCCTTGTCATTCATAATATATTAATTTATTTCGACTGAAATATTTACCATGACTATAAGTAAGGAATGTTCTATCTACTTACGTAAATTTATTACATTCGGTTAATCAGAGAATATATTTTTTGACCTTTGAAATCAGAGGCAGAGAATAAGAAATGCAAAAAATTATTTTTGGTCCTATTTCATCACATCCAAAACGGTGGTAGGTGTTATCTTATTTCTGAGAACTTTTAATTTACTTTAGAATAAACTATCAGCTTTCCAATGGTACCGCTTTAGTGATAATAAAAATTACACGGGTAAAATTAGAGAGCATTTTGTGGAAACTTCCAGAACGTCTAACTCTTCAACTGTTCACCCAGGAGTAAATGACCAAGACCTGAGCGTAACATTTGGGTCGACCCGTCTGGACCGGAGGGGGTTAAGCCTGTGGCTATAATGGCAAAAGTAGAAATGTTTACACTTTAAAATTGTTACCACTCCAGGGAACGTTTTAATTAAAGTTTCGATATGTTCGAAATAATGTATGAAATTTATTAATAGCGTTGATACTCGCCTGAATAAGTTTTCAATTTGTCGCTTTAGGATTTGAAACACCGATGCTTTGCTTTCCTGCTTTTGACATGGCTTTTCAATGGGACTGTTTTCGTATTTCCGTACCGTAGCTGTCCTTCGGCACTTGCTTTTATAACACAGACATCGAAGCGCGCTTCAGTTTTAATAAATACATATGGTTTTATCACTGTTATTGTGCGACTAATACTCTCTTGGTTGCATCAGCGGTTTGTTACACATAAAATGCCTGTAATTCATGTATTATGTTCTCTATCGTTTACATGTTTTCATTGTTTCTTTGTTTTTTGTATGCATTGTCACATTCCTGATAATTGTGTTTTCGTTCTAATTTAGACACCTTACTTGTCTTTAATCCATTTAATGCTAGTATTCATCTTATCTAAATTTCCACTTTTACTTTAATTTTTAGTTTTTGTAGGTCTATAGCTTTACTTCGGGTATACTTGTTTGGCAACTGAATTCATTCCATACATGTCTTGGGAATGATGCATTTATACATATACACACACACACATATATATATATATATATATATATATATATATATATATATATATATATATATATATATATAATCTTAGGTTGTTAGCATAAATTTAGATCACAGTAATGTAATGTCAGAAGTGTCAGTTACTTCATATTGTTGTGTTCTGAAAAGAATGCGAGCAGTGAATGATTAAAGTTAAACCTTCTGAACGTTATTAGAAGAATGTTCTCCACGATATAGTGTTGACAGTCATTCGACACACGAGTGAAAATCATTCCTGTTCTTGATACAAACGAGCTTCAACGTCTGACCTAACTTTTCTTTTCTGATCTTCATAACTGAAGCCAATGTTAATAAGGTGACCCCTTTCAAACTTGAGCCGTGATGGAGGAGGCCTAATGAGGCAGAACCATGTCATTGTGTCATGTTAAGCCCACAAGTTCTCCTCAGTAAACTTGGTTGTTTAAGTAGTGGCCTATTCAGAAGAGCTTATAACCGAGTGTGCGCCCTTTCAGGAAAACCTCCTATTCATTAAAGTTACCTGAATGTCTTTAGTCCTGGACTCTCCAAAACGGCGCCCTGACCTGCGGTTCCTTTCGAGTGGCAGGCCCCGAGAGCAAAACTATAAGGGCTCATAACCCTTACAGTTTTACTCTCGTGAGCTTCCTTTTATTATAGCCAGAGTGAGACGGGACCCCGTGACGTAGACAGAAAAACAAAGATGGATGGGCCGCTTATCCCAGCTCACGACTAAATTCCTCAAGGACCCAGAGAGAGAGAGAGAGAGAGAGAGAGAGAGAGAGAGAGAGAGAGAGAGAGAGAGAGAGAATCTTGGCTTTGATTTAACAGCATGACCCTTTTTGTTCATTTCTTTGCTGGGTCTGTTCCTCCTCTTGGTCGTTAGGGAAACGTGTGGTCTGGGAAATATGAGATATGTTTCTTCTGTTTTCTTGCTTCAACCGAGTTATAAGTTTCGGGCAATACATCAAAGACACTTTAAATACCGTGGCATTTTAAAAGTCTGTTGGTGATAATAATGATTAATTTAGAGTAGTTGGTTTGTAAACGTTTATTTTTTCCTTTACACGCATAAATGCACAGACAACACACACACATTTATGTGTGTGTGTGTGTGTGTGTGTGTGTGTGTAGTACGTCTGCCTATATATACTTACGTATTGGGTATATTTCAGTGAACAAAAAATCCTCCCAGGAGCTATGGAAACGTAAATTCACGCTGTACAGTGATGACAACTGTAAAATGGAAACTCCAAAAGACTAATAATAAGGCTGATACCCATCAAAGGTTGTGCCTTGGAATCTTTTTCATTATACTTAATCCCCTGGTAAAGATTGGGAGACCTGTGCTTCCCTCCCCCTTTTTAGGCATTATGGAGACCAGATTCCATGAATCTCAAATGAAGGAATCCTGTTTTAATTTGTTTTCACAGCGCATAACATTTTCCGGTGGGCGATTCAATACGCGTGCACTGCCTTTGACCAAGGAGGGGAGGAGCAATGACTTAGGACGAGGGACCCGGGGGGAGGCAGCGATAGGTAAGTGAGGAACATTAAAGGGATGGGAATGGTGGAACATTGAGGGAGAAGGTGCAAGATAGAAACTGAGAATGAAAATAAATGCGATGAGGAAGGTCTATCGATAAGGAAGTGTACGAATCATTGCCATAAGCAAATGTCACGAATCAGCTAGGGGATGAATCAGATATAGAAAACGGGGAAGGGAATTATTACAGAAGTTGTTGCTCCAGAGAGGACCTAGTGCAGCAGATAAAAAATAACAGTGAGAGCCTTTTAAACAAATGTGGTTATTATGAGTTATGGGAAAAATAAAAGTTCAGCGTTTAACTTTTACTTATATTATGAGGGGTTTTGAATGGGTATTACGTGCATTCATTACCATTTTGATTTTTGATGTTAACATAGATCTGCTGGACAAATAGCAGGTAAAAATGATTAAAATATACTGAGATTTGAATTCTTATAAAAATGGGTATGTTTAACCCAAATCTACAGAATCAACAGGAGATCTATTATACGTTTCACCTTTATTTCCGTGTGTTCTTGAATACAAACCCAGTAGTTCTTCGCTGGGTGAACGGGTCCGTTCTCAGCTACCACTCAGTTGGTCGCGAGTTCGAATCTCCGACCGGCCAGTGAAGAACAAGAGGAATTTGTTTCTGGTGATAGAAATTCATTTCTCGCTATAATGTGGTTCGGATTCCACAATAAGCTGTATGTCTCGTTGCTAGGTAACCAGTTGGTTACCTAGCAACGTAAAAATAAATCTAATCCTTCGGGCCAGCCCTAGGAGAGCTGTTAATCAGCTGAGTGGTCTGGTTAAACTAAGATATACTTAACCTCAGTTACAGTTCTCCTCAGCTCGGTATCAACAAGAAAACAGTTGAAACTATCAAAGAATTGATTTGATAAAGGAATACTGGTGGTCGAATTGAATAATTTGAAGAGCAAAGATAAGAAGTTGAATAAAGGAAAAGATTATGAAAGGAATATTTACACAGAATAATAAATTCAAGAACAATGTTATAAATTAGAGGAATTATTACTTAAAGATGAAGACAGAAGCCATTGGGTGACTGAATGAAACCGGACTGTGAAATGAAATGCAGTCAGATATATCTAGGAAACAAAGCAAACAAGAAATAAAAATAATGAGATACAGGAAGAAGTCAAACTTCATTCGAATGGCACAATGTAACAAACGCGAACGGAAAAATCCACACATTCGGTAAATAGGGTGAATAGCCTTTTGGGGAAACAAGGATGAGTGTTAAGTGAATAAAAGATAGGAGACGAGTTAAAATCTGATATCAGAGAACCTGGGAAGAAACTGATGCCGCATTAAGGAAAAAAAATACGATTGCAGGTAATGGGCGGAATGGTGGTAGGCATACAATTTAATATTTGTCAAGGATGTCTTTTGCTGAGGTGTTTCTGTTGATGATTGTTGTTTGAGTTTGCGGTAGATGCTGTCTTGAAACAAACCATAGTTATTCTGTGGAGTGGTCATGAATTTCTTTACTGTAATATGTATTTCCCGTAATCTCTGTCGGTGCTTTAAGACGCCTCTTTATACACACACACACACACACACACACACACACACACACACACACACACACATATATATATATATATATATATATATATATATATACACTGTATACATTTTAGAATACTTATGATTGAAGTTGCTTAGTATCTATGTCCTTCGAAGATTTTCAAATGTGAGAAGTTTGAAGTGTTCTCTATTGGAGAAACTTTGTTAAACTGGTAAGAAAATATTCGTAGTATTTGTAATTTCTAACATTCACAATATCAGAGAGAAAACGGTAATTTCCTTGAACACTAGTAAAAGAGTTCCGCACGTTAGGCCGATTTCCCTGGGTCGAGGCCTGCTTGAAGGCAGATTGGACATATTTCAGTAGGAACACATCCTGACCTAACCTTCTCTTATCTAAACATAGCCAAAGACGCCATGCCCTCTTTGTGTGGGGTGGGGCGGGAGGTGGGGGTTCGAACCCGTCCCTTTACCTCGCCACCCCAATGTTACCTCGTACATAGCAGAATGATATGTGAGCAATTTTTCCGCAATATTACCTAAGTTTTGTAACGAACTGATATGCTCTTTGATGTGATGGTTTTCTTATTGCGACGTTATTATTATTATTATTATTATTATTATTATTATTATTATTATTATTATTATTATTATTATTATTATTATTATTAGGAGGAGGAGGAGGAGGAGGAGGAGGATGAGGAGGAAAAGAAAGAATACAATAATGAGATTTCTCTCAGAAGCTCATCATTCCGGGCGTTTTTCGTCTATGAAGCGGAGATGAAACTTTTAGTATTTGGTCCACTTGGAAATGAGAAGAATGAGGAACAGCGTGACAGAAAGGTGGATGGATATGGGAAGAAATCTAACTTTTTCTCTAACTTTCCAGTCTTCTCCTTCATCAAGCTTCCAGATGGGCAAGAAATATGCGCCTTTGGGACCGTGGGATCGCCTCATTTTCCAGATTAGACGAGCAGCCCTTGGGCTTCCTTTTTTTGGGCATTTCTTAACTTGTCAAACTTTGCATCCTGGATTGATCGCTTTCCATCTTCGGAGTTGAATAGACTCTGCCATTCTTGTACGATATTCACTCAGGGATTTCCAGAACCGGGCGACGTTCACATTCGTCTGGTAAGGACCTTGAACTGCTCCTCGGAAAGTGTTCCAGGTCTTACTGTCTCTTCTCGTAGATCTTGGAAACCAGCCGAATCTCACATTTGGAACTCTTCTTCTTCTTCTTTTAACGTGCTTTTTCCCATTTTTTGTATGGGGTAAGCACGATACCTTCTTTTGCAGGACTTTGATTTGGCTTTGGGGTAGACCGTAGTCTCGATCGGCTGCCTATAGCTCTAAAAATCAAAGTACACTTTCGTGCTACTTAATGAACCTTCCTTTCTTTCTTTACTTTCCATGGGTAAGCAAAGAAAACTGTTTTGTTGTTTCACATTCTCCTTTTTCCTCATTTTACATTTCAGTGATGTTATGGAACTTATATGTATCGGAAAATTTTGTCACTACTGTTCATCCTTAGTATCTTGGAAAGCATTTTTAAATTCTGAAAACTCTTTTAAGTAGCAGTAGTAGGAAGTTCCGTGAGCCTGTTTTCTACTAAATGAACTTTATCTGATGAAATAATTTTTTGAGAACTGTACAGGCTGTCGATGTTAATAGATCTTAGTCATTTGATATTTTAACATAATATAGGAGTGTATATTACACACACACACACACACACACACACACACACACACACATATATATATATATATATGTGTGTGTGTGTGTGTGTGTGTGTGTGCATAGCTGAAGATCAAGGGTGCAATTCTTATTTTGAGAACTCACAATCTGCCGTGCACAAAGTAAAAACTATCATTGGTGCATTCCTTCTCAGAAATCTGTGCTTCTTATTTCTCACAAGAGTTTTCATTAGCCATTTTTGATACTGATGATTATGAAATAGCAATAAAAGAACAAATACTTAACAGAAGGGAAGTATAAAACGAACAACGCAAATTCGTTCACGGACTTAGCAGCTGCTTTAAAAGTTGCCTGTGCATCAGAAGTGCTTCCAAAGTTGCTGGCAAAAAGAAGGAATAAGATTTCCCATAACAGAGAGAAGAAAAGCTCAAGGCATTATGTGAAAACGCTGACCACTGCGTTGGCGAAATTTCAAAATTCTCTCGCTTAGCCGAAAAAACTGAAAAATATCTTCATATCTTGCGCGTTATAAAATCTGCGGAAACCGAAGACAGAAAAGTGTCCCGAAATATGACGGAATTCTTCCAGAAGGTAAAGAACAAGTAAATGGCGTGTGCGAGAGAGAGAGAGAGAGAGAGAGAGAGAGAGAGAGAGAGAGAGAGAGAGAGAGAGAGAGAGAGAGACGGACTGAAAGTATTTTCTCGTGCAAAAGCTCTGTGTTAGCATCAGCACCGTCGCAGAGGAAATACCCTCTTCCTGTTTTGCATGCGTAATGAGTTGCAATTTTTGCAGTGTTGATGGTGGATTGCAGAACGAGAGAGAGAGAGAGAGAGAGAGAGAGAGAGAGAGAGAGAGAGAGAGAGAGAGAGAGAGAGAGAGCAGTACGGATAGTCATACTAACCGAAAATGCCTCGCAAGAATTTTCTTGTAATGAAGAGGATGTTGAAGGGATGATGATGATGTCTCGTTTCTTTCTGGGATGCCTCTGTGTTGCTATGCTTTTGGGGCATTAGGTATTTTACGGTGTTAAACTTGAGCCGTTCATTTTAGTCTTCTGTAAAGGAAAACTATTGAGATGGCTATTTGTCTGTCCGTCCGCACTTTTTCTGTCCGGCCTCAGCTCTTAAAAATTACTGAGGCTAGAGGGCTTTTTCTGTCCGGCCTCAGTTCTTAAAAACTACTGAGGCTAGAGGGCTTTTTCTGTCCGGCCTCAGTTCTTAAAAACTACTGAGGCTAGAGGGCTTTTTCTGTCCGGCCTCAGATCTTAAAAACTACTGAGGCTAGAGGGCTTTTTCTGTCCGGCCTCAGATCTTAAAAAAACTACTGAGGCTAGAGGGCTTTTCTGTCCGGCCTCAGTTCTTAAAAACTACTGAGGCTAGAGGGCTTTTTCTGTCCGGCCTCAGATCTTAAAAACTACTGAGGCTAGAGGGCTTTTTCTGTCCGGCCTCAGATCTTAAAAACTACTGAGGCTAGAGGGCTTTTTCTGTCCGGCCTCAAATCTTAAAAACTACTGAGGCTAGAGGGCTTTTTCTGTCCGGCCTCAGTTCTTAAAAACTACTGAGGCTAGAGGGCTTTTTCTGTCCGGCCTCAGATCTTAAAAAACTGAGGCTAGAGGGCTTTTTCTGTCCGGCCTCAGATCTTAAAAACTACTGAGGCTAGAGGCTTTTCTGTCCGGCCTCAAATCTTAAAAACTACTGAGGCTAGAGGGCTTTTTCTGTCCGGCCTCAGTTCTTAAAAAAACTACTGAGGCTATTTTTCTGTCCGGCCTCAGATCTTAAAAAAAAACTACTGAGGCTAGAGGGCTTTTTCTGTCCGGCCTCAGATCTTAAAAACTACTGAGGCTAGAGGGCTGCAAATTGGTATGTTGATCATCCACCCTCCAATCATCAAACATGCCAAATTGCAGCCCTCTAGCCTCAGTATTTTTTGTTTTATTTAAAGTTAAAGTTAGCCATGATCGTGCCTCTAGCACCGCTATAGGTGCCAACAGGACAGGCCACCACCAGGCCGTGGCTGAGAGTTTCATATAGCATTAAACGCTGTACAGAAAACTTGATTGCGCCGAAGTAGCTTTGGCCCATCTTTTACTTGTTTAATTTTATTCCGGGAATGTATTCGGTTTCTTTAAATCTGCTTAATCAAGCGTCACGTTGCATAAAAATCATAATGTGACGTTAGGCTGAGACACAATAGGTTCGTTGAACTGATGGAAATTGTTCTTTTAACATCAACCTCTGCTGCAATGCATTTACAGTACTTCTGAGAGGAGTATTTTCTTCTGATGAATACAAGAAATTGTCGGTTGAGATCTCTCTCTCTCTCTCTTTCTCTCTCTAATCAATCGTTAGGTCATCAACAATTTAATAAATTCTTGTCAGACGTGAAGTAGCGTACTCCGTCTCCATAAACATTTTAACTTCTTCATCAACTATCTGTTGTTGACTCCGACATATTCTTCCGCTGGATAGTAAGTCTCCTTTCTATGTGAGTAGTAAGTAGTTTTCACTGAGTAGTAGGCTTTGTAATTGACCGTGAATTACATTTCCTCAGTGAGGTTCTAATCCACTGTTGTGTACATAAGAATAAGCGTAATCCAAATCACTTTATTGATGAAAGCAGATCCGATCTCCCTTCGAGAAGCGAGTCAGAAGATAACAGAGTCGCTATCAAAGGCAACACCACCTTAAGCTCTCGCGTGGCGATGCTGTAGGTGTTTTCCACCCCAAAAGGAATTTCCAATTCAGAAATGTCCGTCTCTAAAAGAAGGCAGAATGAAATGATCGTGTGACATAAACACGGTTCGGATCTCATTCCCTCGCAGCGGAGAAGGGGAAAAAAGCGGCCCTTTTCATAAATAAGCAGTCAGTCACAAAGCGTTCATAGCTCTCTTTAATTCAAAGAAAATATTCTGTCCCCATTTCTGTCGTCTGTCATTCCCTACCCCCTCCTTCCCTTTCCTAATCCCCACCCAAAATGCTGCCGCCTACATTTTTTTATTTTTCTGTTTTCCCTGTGTATTTTGTCCAATTCCATTTTTTTTCAATTTGCGCTGTGTCAAGTATTTACCATTCTAACACCAACAGGATTATTTTTGTTCTTTGCACTGCCCCACCATTTGGATTCTTTACTGCTCTTAACTTCGCATTTTGTGCGAACTTTGTCTTTTATCTCTTTTCTCTCGTGCCTCTGCCGGCGTTCTTGGGACTCCTATGCAACAAGGTCTTGTTTTCCTCTTTTTTATCATGTTTTGTGTTATTGTTATATGACTTGTGTGTAAGCACAAAAGCTGAAGGAACTTGACCAAGATAATTCGTACATTTGATAGTGTAGAATGCAGTATTCAGAAAATTAGTTAGCCCTAGAATCTATATGTATATGTAGTAATGGAATACTATTCCTCAAGTTGATCAATTTTTCTTCATCAATATTGATTCGATCTCTCCAAATTTCGACTATCGATTTTTTTTACTTCTCTCTCTCTCTCTCTCTCTCTCTCTCTCTCTCTCTCTCTCTCTCTCTCTCTCTCTCTCTCATATTTAATTCTCTCTCCGAGCTACTGACTTTTTCCGAGATGAATCAGTATCCTCGAATTTTCTGATCGAGGCGAGTTTTGATTCGTTTATTTCTTTTCTCGGCACGGTTGCTCCGAAAGTATTTCGGGGTTTTTCTAAAAGATTTCGTGTCCTCGGGACTTTTGCCTTTCCAACGCTGAGGACTGAAGTAATGCAAAACCATTACAGAATTGGAATAAATTATTTAATTAGTTTGTTTAAAGGAAAATCAGTATTGCATATTGGTAGTTTTAGGCAATAGACCAACGGACTAAAAAATGTAATATAATGTAATTAAACTCTCTCTCTCTCTCTCTCTCTTCTAACATGATTGGTGTCGTAACCGGCTCTCAACCGATTAGACCAGTGTTCGATCCCGCGGTTGCGGATGATGGTAACGGAGAATAGCTTCAAATGGAGAGAGAGAGAGAGAGAGAGAGAGAGAGAGAGAGAGAGAGAGAGAGAGAGAGATTGCAAATAGTAGGCGGGAATGGTCAATGCTCCGTTAAAAAATTTTTACCGGATGGTCTTCACGAGCTTTTCCTCACCACAGCGGGATGGAACCATTCCGCTAATAATCAGGTTCCTCTGAATCTACTTATGTTTAGGTGCCTTTCTGGATTTATTTATGTATTAATTATTATGCCATTTCAAGTTAACCATTTTTCAACTAGTAATTGTCAGACGTATTCTTCCAGCCATAAAAATTCTTCGTGCCTTTCAGTAATTTTTTTCTCTCTTGGTGTACAAAATGTGCAGTTCTCTCTTGTTTTTAGTCAAATTTTGTTTCTTGCCCTTATACTGCAATGGCCAACACTCCTTTCGTTACTTTATCTCTGCCACTGATTTAAACCCTCGACGCATTTCGCATACTTATTCACCTTATCTTCTTTCCTATATCCAAATCCTTGAACCACAGTTTTCTTTAGACCACCCTCCCTTAAAACACCACCACAATCTTGTCCTCTATGAAAGTGTTCCTCGTTGGGAGGGTGGGTTCCGTTCTCAGCTAGCACCCTGCTGGCCGCGAGTTCGAATCTCCGACGGCCAATGAAAAATAAGAGGAATTTATTTCTGGTGATAGAAATTCATTTCTCGCTATAATGTGGTTCGGATTCCACAATAAGCTGTAGGTCTCGTTGCTAGTTGCTAGGTAACCATTTAGTTCTTAGCCATGTAAAATAAATCTAATCCTTCGGGCCAGCCCTAGGAGAGCTGTTAATCAGCTCAGTGGTCTGGTTAAACTAAGATATACTTAACTTTTCCTTATCTCCAAATTCTTGAACTAGAGTTTTCTTTAGACCACCCTCTCTTAAAACACTATCACACTCTTCTTCTCCATGAATAACTTTCGTTTGAATAACTTTCGTTTTCCTGCAACTAAAACAATATCGCACTCTTGTTCTCTATGAGTAACTTCCATATTCCTGCAACTAAAACACTATCACACTCTTGTTCTCTATGAATGACTTTCGTTTCCCTGGAACTCCACCACCTTGGAATTTTTCGGCCCTTAAAAACACCCCATTCGTCATACAGTAGGATGGAAGTCAGAAAACGGTGGTTAGGAACTTCAGCATACCCGTACGTCCTTTGGGTCATGTTACGTAGCTCATAGGAATATGGGTGCCGTAATAGCAAAGGTTAAGGCAACCCGTTTTCCACATTTAGCTCCTTCCTTCAGCGTGCTAACCATGTTCAAATCAGACCCCTTCGTCAGCTTTCTCAAGCCCTTCCAGTCTTGGTGTTGAGTTTCTTGGTTGACGGTACGTTCGGGAAGTTCGAATTATTTTGAAGGCTTTTTTTGAGAGTAATTTTTTTTATTATTATTCTGCGATTAGTGAATTAATTTTGTCCTGGCAATCAGTGTATTTCTATTTCTCGAGGTTTATTCCTTGTTCTTTCTTGCCGCTCTTCGCTTGTGGGCAATATATAGTGTGAAAGTTAGCTAATCAGGTACATCATTGGTCTCCTTTGGTGCATTATTTTCTCTAAGAACTTTATCTGGTCATTCTTACTAATTTCTTATTCTTCGTCTATTCATAAAATTCTGAAACTTCACGTATTTTATACATATTTTACTCATATTTGTGAGCATGCCTGTGTGTGTGTGTGTGTTTAGTGGGTTTCCCTTGCAGATTTGTTTTCTGGCGTAAAAGGATGATCTACACTTCGATTTAAAACAAGCAAAGAAAATTGTAAAATACCGGAATACTCTTTCCTCTTGCCACTAATATAGAAAGACACAAAGTTAATAACAGCGTAAAAACACAGCTGGTGTTCCACACGAATAAGCGTTCATCTTCTAAAATGCTTACCCTGGTCAAAAGTAATCGTACGTAACCGAAGAGCTGCTGCTTCTGGATGGAACCTCATCTACTATTAATCATAATTGGTTGTTTAAATATTGATGCTCTATCAAGCACAACATTGAAGGAAGCGTATGATAAAGGGAATTCTTTACTTTTTCATCATAAGAACCGATGAGCCCTCCACGTGCTAAGTTGCTTGTTAAATATTTATAACCCTCCTTTTTTTGTTTAGTTTTTGCAGTTTCTAATGACATTAAATTCAGTTTGTATAGATTCTCCCTTTTTGTGTACAGATCTCTAGATCCTGGAATGGATTTCAGACTTCTGTCGTTTTTGCTTTGTGTAATATTTATTTATATCCTCAGTGTAGAAACGCAATATAAATGTTTGCTCAAGTAGTACAGGTGGCATGACTTTGTATAATGTCAGCTTTTAATGATAACTGGTATAGGCTATGCATTATTAGTTTCAGTGAGATTTCGTGTGTAATGTATAATCTAAACTCCAAAAATAGAATTGCTGTCATGCATAATTTGTCTGCTTTATCCAGAGAATGGGTGGCAATATCATTTTACTTCTTTGTGCCTTTTACGTAAATTTTACATTAAAGTGATTGCTGATGACCTCTCACTCTCTCTACTCAGAGCTTCTTTTTTATGTATCCAGTTGGAAGCGCGTAGCATTCTGACATACAATAATTTGAATATGGTAACATTCTCTACGAATTTTCATGATTTATAACCTATTTAATTATCAGTGGAATCGAGCTATTAATATAAAATCGATTAATTCAAGAAGAGTTAAGGGTTATGAAGCATTTTTACGCTTTTATTACAACAGTGTATCCGATTTATGCATTTGCTTATTAGACATCAGTCCTTGATGAAATGATCTAATTTGGTAAATTTGAGGCAAACAGACTTCCGCTCTGTCTGAAACCTTCCATCTTACATCCGACGTTAAGACGGTTGCACTAGAATAGAACTGTTCCTATTACGAATGATATTTCGGATGTTACGCTTGAGATGCAGGTGATTTTAATTTTCAAACGAACACACACACACACACACACACACACACACACACATATATATATATATATATATATATATATATATATATATATATATATATATATATATATATATATATTTATATAAATTCCTTTATAAAATTCTTGTTATTGAAGCTACCAGTGAGTTTCCTGACCATGGGCTTTATTCGGATTTAATTTTTCAGTTTCTCTGTATCTCTTCTGATAAGAGTAAATCTTTGTATGCTAACGCTATATATACATAGTATTCACAAACACATACTTTCATGAGGAAGGGGATAAAGCGAGCGATCTCCTAGGAAGAAACAAATACCTCCTTCATTCTCCCTGATGAGAGGAAACGAAGACCAAAGAAATAGCGAAACAAATAGGAAAAAGAAGAAGAAGAAAAAAAGAGGCAAATTTCCGATAAAAGAAGGGTCAGAGGCCTGATCTTCTTTGCCCAGATACGACCTCTTATTTCCTTCCTTAACGTATTGCAGGAAGCTTTAAGTGGGATAACACTAAGCCGCTCTATTATACTATCTCGTTTGGATACGCCTAAAGAAGTCAGTGCCGCGGTGTTTGTTCCTTTTTTTATGTTTAGTATAAGTGAACTATATTTTTAATGATTTCATTTTTATACTTTTCCGTAAGTTTCCCAAAGTTTGTCACTTTATGTTGACAATGCATCGCGGGTCTTAATTTGCGTTGCAATCGTTCTTACTATTTAGAATATACTTCGAAAGAAATGTACGTCTCTCTCTCTCTCTCTCTCTCATCATTAAGATCGTTTTCTTCCTTCCATTATCAATCATTCATCCCTCTATCTCATCAATCACCTGCCCTCTCCCTTCTCCTCATTAATGTCATTATAGCAAGCGTTGGAATTTAACAGAATAAAAAAAAAGTCTTCCTTTATGGTTGTCCTTACTTTATTTTTCGCACTCGCACCTTTTTCAATAGTAAATTTCGTGTTTATTTATTCTGCAACTTATTTTAATTTCTTGTCTTCAATAGTGGATTATTTTCTCTTGCTGAAGCGATATGCGTTACATCGGTCGCGGTGGTGGTACTGTCGATGAATTTTGTCATGACCATTTTCCATTTCTTACTTAAACCATCAGTGTAATTTTGTTTTGTCTTTCAAGGGATAGTGTTGTTTGTATCGTTGTCAGATCTCAATGATTATCCACAATACATGGTCTCTCACAGCTTCCAATTTGCTTCTACCAATATTGATATTTGTCTCTTGACTTAAACAATGATTTATGAAGCAAATGGTGGAGGTGGAAACACACACATATATATATATGTATGTATATATATATATATATATATATATATATATATATATATATATATATATATATATATATATATATATATATCTTTGACCTGTACAGGTTATGTATACTGTGCAAATAATTTTGCCTTCGTGAAATGTTATATTGTGTATTTAATGTATTTGTTTGTTGTTCATCTAGGCCGAAAGGTTTTAATTATTTATTTACTTATTTGCGGAATGATTGATCCAATTTGTAACTGTATTTTTTTATGCATGTTTGTTTGTTTTAGGGTCATGCCGAAGGAGAATTGTACCCATGAGTGTAGATACCAAAGAACGTTAGTTTCATTGCTTATATGTCAATGTAAATCGCGCTATTCCTTGTTTTTTTCTTGTAAGTTGTCACTCATGCATATGCTGGGGATCATTCTCATTAAACTTTCAAATTCTAAGAAAAAATGAAAAATTAATTAATGCTGCAAATGCTTTTATTCTCTGAATGAAATGGAATATGAAATTTAGGCCAAAGGCCAAATGCTGGGACCTATGAAAGGGAATTTGAGAGTAAAAGAAAGTGTTAAAGATGTAGCAGGAGGAAAACTCGCAGTTGCAATATGAAACAATTGTTAAGAGAGGGTGGAGAGTAGGATGGAAGAAAAAGTATGAACAGAGGTACAGTAAAAGGAATGAAAGGGCAAACTTAACCATTCTCAGCAAATCTATCGGGACAAAGCTGCTGACCCATGCATTTTCTTTTGTAGGACAGCCTCCTGAGCCTGTAAAGCTGAACAATCTCAGAAAATCTGTCGGGACAAGGCTGCTGACCCATGCACTTTCTGTTGAAGGACAGCCTTCAGAGCGTGCAAAGCTAACCATTCTCAGCAAACCTATCTGGATGAGGCTGTTGACCCATTCAGTTTCCTTTGAAGCACAAGCTCCAGAGTGTGCAAAGCTAACCATTCTCAGCATATATATTGGGATACGGTTGCTGACACTTGCCTTTTCCTCTGAGGGACAGTCTCCAGAGCGTGCAAAGCTAACAATTCTCAGTAAATCTATCGAGATAAGTCTGCTGACCCATGTCTTTTTGTCTGTAAAAGGAGGACCCCAAAGTTTGCAAAGGTACCCATGTCCATTTCTCTCTAAGAGGCAGGCTCCAGAATGTACAAAAGTTACTCTTCTTGATGAGGCTGATGACCAATGCTTTTTTCTTTCTTTCTTTCTTTTAGGGGTGGTTTAATAAGATGAAAAGTTACATTTTCTCAGCCAATCTGTCGGGAAGAGGCTGCTGACCCATGCCTTTTCCCTGTAAAGATCAGGCTCCAGAACATGCAAAGCTGCCCATTGTCAGCAAATATCCCAAGATAAGACTGC
>NC_089751.1:3099179-3106679 GCF_040412425.1 Macrobrachium rosenbergii
TGGTCACAAAACTATGCTATTCAGAAGAATGGCAAATTTCTGTGGGACATTGCTCTATGTCGACATATAAAAATGTTATAAGTACGAGCCAGTGATATAATTCCATATAATGTATTTGTGTTTATAATTTTGGTATGCTTGTCAATTTCTTTTATCGACGCTTTGTGAGGGCGTGCATTTTAACAGGGTACCTGCACACGGTTTGTCAACCATATCATAAGTTTTATATTCATATGAAATTACATTTTTGTAAATATTCGGATCCCTTAATCACCTTCACCCGCCGTTCTATTGTCCCTCTTAAGATGATTTTGGGGTGTAGTACATTGTTTAGTCCTCCATTCCTGGTGTTCCGATAAAGAAATGGTCTTAAATTAAATGTCAACGGAGGAACAGTTCGGTCGGTAGAATTAGAGAAGTAATTAAATTCTTCATCACTTTAGGAAATGGGATCAAAGCCCCCAGGGAAAGACCTGAAGGAGCCCAAGAATTCCAAATGGCCCTTCATTTTCTTTTTCCTCCAACTTTCTTTTTATTTTCTCTTTCCCCAGTTCTTAATGCCTGCCATTCTAATTGAGGAATATTGATGAAGTTGGGGTGTTTTGTGGTCCTCTTGAGATCTGTCGTGTATTCTATAGCTTTCTGTTCCTTTTACTCCAAAGAGGTGTTTAGTATGCCTGTGTTGTTAGTGTAAGTCTTAGATTTTTAGGATTTCAGATCTCCGAGTATGCCAGCGAAGAGGACGGACATTTGCGCGATTCGAAAAGTTTTCCTCATCCTTTTCATTTATGTAATAATGTTTAATAAAATATGATCGGAGAAATAGGAAGCTCCTAATAGTGTTGAAATAATACAGGAATGCATTATCATCCTAAAGTGTTAAAGTAGTTATGTACTAGAATAAATCATCAAACCCCTTACGTTCAACTTCTTGTGAAAACTATAAAGTGCTCGTACATTTTTATATAGCTTTGTTTACCTTTTCTTGTGCCGACTGAATATATCCTACAGATTTATCCAGTTGGAAAGGTTTGAAAAAATCACGTATTTTTCAGGTTTTAACAATTAAACCTCCAAAGGTTTTAGTTTCAGGCTCTGTAAATGCAACAGGACTACAAGGTACCTCGCGTATGGGCACATAAATACACCAATCAGCGCTTTACCATTAGTTAGTTCTGTACTTCTTGGATAGGGCTTAACTAACTTGTCACCAGATGCATTGAAATTCTCTAGTGGTCTCTCTACGAGGAATGCCAGTTTTACGGGTACTTTTTTCATAGTAATATCAGTTGAAATTCATCAGAATTAAAGCACTTTCACACATGGATGTCATTGCATTTGCTCCTCTATGTCCTGAATATTCAATCATCTTTAGCCATTTTTTTTTTCGGATGAAGCTCGCATCGTGATAATTCTACAGGTGAATATATGATTTAGTTTTGCCCCATTTTATTATTATTATTATTATTATTATTATTATTATTATTATTATTATTATTATTATTATTATTATTATTATTATTATTATTTCGTAGAGATCGCGTTTATCGGAAAGCCGTCAGCGACACAACCTTTGTTCTCTTCATTATTAGACATTTCCGCTCCTCTGGCCTTTCATCATCGTCGTTTTTTCCACCCTTCGTCCTTTTATCCCAAATCTCGTAATGGAAGAAATATGCTCACTTAAGAACTTTATCTTGGCGAACACATCATCTGGAATCGAGAGGGGATATATATTTCTTGGAGAGTGACTGCGCGCGCACAGAAAGGAAAATCTTTTGGATAATGATCCTCCTTCCACCCGCCCCTGCCCCCCCCCCCTCCTCTCCAGCTCCTACAGGTCTCATCTCTCACCCCTCACCCGCTCCCCCTCCCCCTTATGGTTCTTTTCGGTCTTCGTCCAACCGAGAATATGGATGAAAGTCGTGTGACGCAATGGGAAAGGAGATAAAAAAAAAGCAGCTTACAGCTCAGTTAAGTACACTCGGATAAGCTAGATTTAGAGTTTTGAGATATAATAATTTCGGAGAGTCAGTTTTTTGGACTCGGGTTTCGATTCTTATGAATCATTTAGAGCTTTGTTTTGATTTCCTGCCGCGCGCTCTTCAGTGTACGTATTGTCGTGGAAAGACTAAAACATAACATTGATTTATTTAAAAAAAAAAAAAGTTGAGTGATTAAAAAAAGTTATTATTGGTGTTAACATCATTCTACTTTGTTATGTTATACAGTATAATTATTTTATTGCTATTATTATTACATAAATAATAGCTATCTTTATTTTAATTGCTTTTATCTGGTAATATGTTATTGAACAGAGGAAATTTTTCTTTTAATATAGAACACAACGCATCATCATTTTTATTCTCCTGTACTTACGAATTAGGTGCATCTTTTAGACTGGTAATTGTAAACAAATGAAGCCTCTTGTGTATAATGAAGTCACGTTTCCATGATTATTAAAGATTACTGACCTTAATCAACAGCATAGGCATTTAGTCATACGGCTAAGCGCAGAAATACTGTATGATGTAGGCCTATATGCCAAGCGTTATGCAGTTGAGGTCAACTGCTTGGATAATAAACTTTTCCTCTAATTAGCTAACTGACGTGCTCACATTAAAAATTTTCCTTTACTGTTTCAAAATTACTTGTTTTGATCTACCTTATCCAAATGTTTTCTGACAAGATGACAGAGAGATCAGGAGTTAGTTCACTTGGCGTAGGATACAAAGACTGAACGCTGACAAGCAGCTAGTGAGCATTTCTGAGGTATTGGCGGAAACTTTGCTTCCAGGCTGGATTTCTTCCAGGTCTTGATATTGGAAAAGACAGGGCTTTCATGAATAACGTCTGGATGCCTTCATATTCAAGGGTAAGCGTTGTTCACTTTGTCTGAAAGCCAATTTTCTTGGTTTAATGGGCAACTAATGTCCGAGTACCAGTTTTCTGACAAGATGACAGAGAGATCAGGAGTTAGTTCACTTGGCGTAGGATACAAAGACTGAACGCTGACAAGCAGCTAGTGAGCATTTCTGAGGTATTGGCGGAAACTTTGCTTCCAGGCTGGATTTCTTCCAGGTCTTGATATTGGAAAAGACAGGGCTTTCATGAATAACGTCTGGATGCCTTCATATTCAAGGGTAAGCGTTGTTCACTTTGTCTGAAAGCCAATTTTCTTGGTTTAATGGGCAACTAATGTCCGAGTACCAGTTTTCTGACAAGATGACAGAGATCAGGAGTTAGTTCACTTGGCGTAGGATACAAAGACTGAACGCTGACAAGCAGCTAGTGAGCATTTCTGAGGTATTGGCGGAAACTTTGCTTCCAGGCTGGATTTCTTCCAGGTCTTGATATTGGAAAAGACAGGGCTTTCATGAATAACGTCTGGATGCCTTCATATTCAAGGGTAAGCGTTGTTCACTTTGTCTGAAAGCCAATTTTCTTGGTTTAATGGGCAACTAATGTCCGAGTACCAGTTTTCTGACAAGATGACAGAGAGATCAGGAGTTAGTTCACTTGGCGTAGGATACAAAGACTGAACGCTGACAAGCAGCTAGTGAGCATTTCTGAGGTATTGGCGGAAACTTTGCTTCCAGGCTGGATTTCTTCCAGGTCTTGATATTGGAAAAGACAGGGCTTTCATGAATAACGTCTGGATGCCTTCATATTCAAGGGTAAGCGTTGTTCACTTTGTCTGAAAGCCAATTTTCTTGGTTTAATGGGCAACTAATGTCCGAGTACCAGTTTTCTGACAAGATGACAGAGAGATCAGGAGTTAGTTCACTTGGCGTAGGATACAAAGACTGAACGCTGACAAGCAGCTAGTGAGCATTTCTGAGGTATTGGCGGAAACTTTGCTTCCAGGCTGGATTTCTTCCAGGTCTTGATATTGGAAAAGACAGGGCTTTCATGAATAACGTCTGGATGCCTTCATATTCAAGGGTAAGCGTTGTTCACTTTGTCTGAAAGCCAATTTTCTTGGTTTAATGGGCAACTAATGTCCGAGTACCAGTTTTCTGACAAGATGACAGAGAGATCAGGAGTTAGTTCACTTGGCGTAGGATACAAAGACTGAACGCTGACAAGCAGCTAGTGAGCATTTCTGAGGTATTGGCGGAAACTTTGCTTCCAGGCTGGATTTCTTCCAGGTCTTGATATTGGAAAAGACAGGGCTTTCATGAATAACGTCTGGATGCCTTCATATTCAAGGGTAAGCGTTGTTCACTTTGTCTGAAAGCCAATTTTCTTGGTTTAATGGGCAACTAATGTCCGAGTACCAGTTTTCTGACAAGATGACAGAGATCAGGAGTTAGTTCACTTGGCGTAGGATACAAAGACTGAACGCTGACAAGCAGCTAGTGAGCATTTCTGAGGTATTGGCGGAAACTTTGCTTCCAGGCTGGATTTCTTCCAGGTCTTGATATTGGAAAAGACAGGGCTTTCATGAATAACGTCTGGATGCCTTCATATTCAAGGGTAAGCGTTGTTCACTTTGTCTGAAAGCCAATTTTCTTGGTTTAATGGGCAACTAATGTCCGAGTACCAGTTTTCTGACAAGATGACAGAGATCAGGAGTTAGTTCACTTGGCGTAGGATACAAAGACTAAACGCTGACAAGCAGCTAGTGAGCATTTCTGAGGTATTGGCGGAAACTTTGCTTCAGGCTGGATTTCTTCCAGGTCTTGATATTGGAAAAGACAGGGCTTTCATGAATAACGTCTGGATGCCTTCATATTCAAGGGTAAGCGTTGTTCACTTTGTCTGAAAGCCAATTTTCTTGGTTTAATGGGCAACTAATGTCCGAGTACCAGTTTCTAGCAGCTTAGAAGGAAAGATCAGCCCGCTGCAGTGATCCTTGTGGTTTAAAGTCAATGCCAGGTTCACCATCGTAAAATATTAAAGCTTTATCACAATTAAAAAGCTAAAGGTTAGGATCACAATTTTTACCAATGGCTCCGTTTCGGACTGTGACGTGCTATTCATGAGGTGATTATTACATGCTAACGAACTTGTGTTAAAATTTCCCTTGTTTTCGACATCCCAGTTTAGTTTAATACTGTATTATTATTTTAGTATCTACTGTGAATAAAAGTCCCATGTTTTCGACATCCCAGTTTAGTTTAATACAATATTATCATTTTAGAATCTACTGTGAATAAAATTCCCGTGTTTTCGACATCCCAGTTTAGTTTAATACAATATTATCATTTTAGAATCTACTGTGAATAAAATTCCCGTGTTTTCGACATCCCGGTTTTGTTTAATACAGTATTATTATTTTTGAATCTACTGTGAATAAAATTCCCGTGTTGTCGACACCCCAGTTTAGTTTAACACAGTATTATCATTTTAGAATCTACTGTGAATAAAATTCCCGTGTTTTCGACATCCCGGTTTAGTTTAATACAGTATTATTATTTTAGAATCTACTGTGAATAAAATTCCCGTGTTGTCGACACCCCAGTTTTTAACACAGTATTATCATTTTAGAATCTACTGTGAATAAAATTCCCGTGTTTTCGACATCCCGGTTTAGTTTAATACAGTATTATTATTTTAGAATCTTGTGAATAAAATTCCCCGTGTTGTCGACACCCCAGTTTAGTTTAACACAGTATTATCATTTTAGAATCTACTGTGAATAAAATTCCCGTGTTTTCGACATCCCGGTTTAGTTTAATACAGTATTATTGTTTTAGAATCTACTGTGAATAAAATTCCCGTGTTGTTGACACCCCAGTTTAGTTTAACACAGTATTATCATTTTAGAATCTACTGTGAATAAAATTCCCGTGTTTTCGACATCCCAGTTTAGTTTAATACAGTATTATTATTTTAGAATCTACTGTGAATAAAATTCCCGTGTTGTCGACACCCCAGTTTAGTTTAACACAGTATTATCATTTTAGAATTTACTGTGAATAAAATTCCCGTGTTTTCGACATCCCAGTTTAGTTTAATACAGTATTATCATTTTAGAATCTACTCTGAATAAAAGTGAGTAACGAATATCGCCAGTTGCATTAAAGCTGAATATTAGTTCTGAATGACGAATGCACCACCTGTCTCGATCCACAACATCATGTTTGGAAATGGTGTGGAATTTAAAGCCTCACCTGACACTTGATTTACAAAGCCGACGGGAAACTAGGTGGAAAGCGTAAGTCCTAAAGGAAGGCAGTAAAAAGGTAGCGATGGCTGTGAAAAAAGGAGAGTAATCGAATTAACGGCTTGAAAGCAGAAGGTCTAAAATAAAACTGTGAAAAAGGAAATGGAAAGAGATAAAAAAAAGCGAAGTGAGGAATATAAATGGGAATTCGGGAATTGCTGGAATGTGGAGTGGAAACCTGAAATAATGGGTATGGCAGAACAGAAAAAAGAAAATGAGGCATGAAACTTAATAAATGTAGGGTGTGGAATGAAGTGGAAGATAGGAGGGAATTGAGGCAAGGGATCCGCGAAGAGCAGATGCAAGAAAAATTCTTTTTTTTTTTATTTCTTATTTTCGAGTATTTTCATCGTGAAACTTGAAGGAAATATTAATTATGACTCCGGTAATATTGTGATGCACATATCATCGTCAAAATTATAACATGATGCACTGAAGATGTCTTTTTGTGGAATATTTTCTTTTATTTGATGTTTAACAACTCCTGCAAGGTTTACCTTTTACACAGTAAGAAGAGTCTGTTAAAAGATTATAACTACGGTGGTTCGATAGTTAATGTCTGCTTGACAACATCCATGATTTTTTTACTGAAATCTTATTATAGTGGCACTGGGATAATTTCCTTTGTACAGAACTCTTAACCCGCGTTTTCTCTCACAATGGAAAAGTACGGTGAAGGAAGGACTCGGAGGCGAAAAGAAAAGATGACAAATTATGAACAAAAGCGTATTCCGTTATGACTCAGATGAACATTATTTTAATTGATTTTTTGTCATGTGTGTCCGAGATTCCCTTATCCAAATCAAAGGGGGAATTAATGAAAACAGCCTCAGCCGGTCCCCTCGCTAAATTAGCCGAAATGGGAGTCAGAAGGGGAGGAAGGATAGGAAGGCGAGAGGCGGGGGCTGCAGGAGATGTTTAGGAGAGGGTAAACAGTGAAAGGGAGAGAGAGAGAGAAGAAGAGGAATACAGGAAAAAGAGAGAGGGACACTGAACCGTATATCTGAGGGGAGAGAAAGAGGGGGAAATGAAATAGGAAGTAAATGGGAAGTAAAGGAATAGAAGTTGTGAGGGACGCGGGAAAGGAAATATTTGAAGACATATATAGGAGAAAGTTTATATAGATTAGTAGAGTTTAAGAAAAATCCACGCAAATAAAGGAAGAGCAAAATTAGAGAAGATAGCTGTAATAACAGCGGGGAGCCGGAACTTCGAGCTTAGCAAATCTGAAATGCAAAAGTTAGTTGTGAGAGAGAAGGGGATTGCGAATGTGGTGACAGAGAGAGAAAGGTGGGACGACGCGAAGTGGACTGGAAAGATGGCTTAAA
>NC_089751.1:3109179-3111679 GCF_040412425.1 Macrobrachium rosenbergii
TTCTCAGATGGAACATGCGTACAGAATGATAAAAACAAATGCATCCCTTTACTGTGTCTCGTTTTTGGCTCTTCAAAAAAACGAGAGATTTAAGTGCGTGTATGTACAAGTAATGCTCCCGAGCGTTCGTACCATAATTTCGTATCCGAATCATGTTCCTTTCACTTAACACATCTCATCTCCACAGAGGCACAAAGATAAGAAAAGTGCTTCCTCTCTTAATGAAGAAAGCCTCATATCGTAAAGAGAAAAAAAAAGTATCGAAGGAGCGAGAGCGTTCTCGGAAGCTGCAGAGCCTGATGTGCGGAAGATAAGAGGTACTTTGACAGGCTCACTGGCTTGTGTTGATTTGATGAAAGACCGACGCTGAGATGCGCTCTCACCCTTAATAACAGTCTGACTCTTCTCTTTTTTTTCCATCTGAGGGGACCGAGACAGGCAAGGCACAGAACTATACTGCATGAGAAGGAAGAAGAAGAAATAAATGACATGCACCAGTATCAAATGAAATTGCCTCCTACTAGGATTTAAATTTCTTGACGGCATTCCATCATTCTTCCTTTACATGCGTCGTTGCTGTCCGTCCTCTCAAGAATAAGAGACTGAAAAGTCTTGTCATTATATACATATATATATTTTTTTTTTTCATATACCGGGACTTTTCTTTTACCCATGCATATTAAGCCAAAATTTCCCTTATTTTCCAGTTCATTATATTTGGGGGATAACTTATACCCAAAGGGAATTATAAGCGATAAGCGTTTCATCACCAGTGTGATTCGATCTGCCACCTGAATGGGAAACAACGAGAGTACAGTGACTATAAAATATATATATATATATATATATATATATATATATATATATATATATATATATATATATATATATATATATATATATATCCTCATATGTTACCCGAAGGGAATTTTTTTTTTTGATAATAAGTTCGTCGTCTCGTGGGCTCGAACCACGAAAGGCAAGAACTCAGGACTACAGTGACGCGATTTTAACCACACATCCAACAAATGAGGTTGAGCGAATTGGATATTAAAGGTCGTTTGTAGCTTAATGGTTGTATATGAATCACGGTGATGTGATAAAAATTCATTCATATACATATATATAATATATATATGTGTGTGTGTATGTTTGTGTGCGTATTTGTGTGTGTGTACTGGCAGCTACAATGTGAAGTTGTTTCACCTTTGCTGTTTGCCATTCTCATAGATTTCATAATAAATAGTCGTTGATGACAGCGAAGGTTAGATTGGAGTAACCATAGAAGCTTGAGAGTACAACATTTCCGAAGCTTGCTTAAAAATTACGTCATATATCTGCATATGTGGGGGTCAAAAAATATTAAAAAACAGAAGTAATGAGGACAGAGTGAGCACAAATGCATAAGATAGCAATAGGAGTAGAAAAGATTAATGAGGCTGAATATTGCAGCTATATGGAACAGTGAGAATGGACTTGAACTTAAATTGTTGTGTTCACTTGAATTACGTCGACAATGAAGTTATATATGAAAGATTTTGTCGGGATGAGAACGACGTTTCAAGAAGAAATCCAGGAGTCAGATTGTTCTACAGAGTTAGATGTCTTCTGCACAACTCGCGAGAGAGCAATACTTGACACTATCAGATGGGATCCTTTTGGCTTCAAAAGAGTTGAATGATTCATACCTACTAGGACGAGAACTTTTCAGAAATAACACTGGAAACGAGTAGAGATTTGTGGAAGTTAAAGCACAGGAAAGACAGTGATGGCTAAATTTCACTGAGTCGTTGTAGGCGATGAAATATATATATATATATATATATATATATATATATATATATATATATATATAAATATATATATTTATATATATATATATATATATAAAATTTATATATATATATAAAATTTATATATATATATATATATATATATATATATATATATATATATATATATATATATATATGTATATATCTGTACACACATGCATATGTATATAAATCTATACATATATATAATATATATATATATATATATATATATATATATATATATATATATATATATATATGTGTGTGTGTGTGTGTGTGTGTGTGTGTGTATGTGTGTATATGTTTATAAAGATCCTTACATCCTTCCTAAGTGTGTTTAATTTCTTGTGTAAATACATGTAATTTTGTATTTATCACTGTGAAACATTTTAATAATCACACACTGAAAACTCACAACGCTACTTCAGCTTCCGCTACTCTGATAATCCGGATGGATCCCTTAATCCATCATAAGATGGAAGCGTTCCTGAAGATGTCATGGTCCATTCTGGTTGGTGGGCGATGTTGCCCATAAGGTTCCTTCTACAGTAATGCAGCAGAAGTGGGCTTCTTTTGTGCCGTTCCTTTGTTTGCCTCTCCAAGGCCTTCGAGAGCACCTCCTCCTCCTCCTCCTCCTCTTCCTCTCCTTATTCTCCTGCCTCCGACGGGCTGCAGAGATTTAA
>NC_089751.1:3116679-3126679 GCF_040412425.1 Macrobrachium rosenbergii
ACCTAGCACTCTGCTGGCCGCGAGTTCGAATCTCCGACCGGCCAGTGAAGAATAAGAGGAATTTATTTCTGGTGATAGAAATTCATTTCTCGCTCTAATGTGTTTTTTTTTTTTTTTTTTTTTTTAGCTGATAGGTAAGATGGTTAATGTGGTTCGGATTCCACAATAAGCTGTAGGTCCCGTTGCTAGGTAACCAATTGGTTCTTAGCCACGTAAAATAAATCTAAATCTTCGGGGCCAGCCCTAGGAGAGCTGTTAATCAGCTCAGTGGTCTGGTTAAACTAAGATATACCTAACTTGTATTTTGAGGAGCTCATGTAATGTAGGTCAGTGTATGTTTAACCGAAGTTTTTAATTTTTTTATATGCAGAGGTTATTTTTCCTCCTGCTCATGAGTAAGTGTTTGTGAGTGTGTGTTTGTGTCAGCAGCGTATATGAAGAACAAATGAACTGATTCTTGGCAAATCCATTCATTAGGTGACTTCGAGATGATCAGCTTCTGGCGGCTTTGAGAACAGAGCCGGCGATTTGTTGCCGAAGGAACCACTCCCTGGCTTTAAAAGATACCGAATTTCTGTGTTTAACGCTTATCATAACTGACTTCATATTTCTGCTGTTCTTTTCATATTGAGAATATTTAAATTTCTTTAAGTTGATTAAGTTTGATATGAACGTTAAAGGTCAAAGGTCGAGGTCGCAAAATTTAACCAATTACTTAGAAAAATCAGACCAGGAGTGTACTCTCTTGTCTCAGTGGTCTAGCGAAATTCTCTACTCTCTTGTCTCAGTGGTCTAGCGAAATTCTCTAGAGTAACTTTTGCCTAAGCACAGTGCGTGGTAACTGGTAAACCTACATCCCACTGTAATATTCCTGTAGCGACCATGATCTAGTAAGTTCAATTTCACATATTCCTCCCTTGTAATCATAATGGTATATGAATTATATATTTGCTACTCCTTGTTTTCTATGCATAGTTTTTTCTCCTCTGTTTTCCTCGTGTCTTTTCCAGCAGATGTAGATTCGACCAAGGTGATGCATATGCACATATCTCTTTCTTTCAGAGAAATAATTGCCGGGAGTGATATTTCTTCCTGACTTTATTTCTCTCTGGGGATAAAAAGATATTTGCATCCCGCGCTGCGGGAAATAACATGTAATACACCAAGCCATTTCTAAAGTGGTGAATATACGCCATCCGCCCGCGTGAGATCTGTACGCAAATCACGTCTCTATCAGCGTTTTGAGAGAGAGAGAGAGAGAGAGAGAGAGAGAGAGAGAGAGAGAGAGAGAGAATATTCAACCCGTAAAACACGTGTGCATAACGAAGAACAAGAAAAAAAAATTGCAGTTTCAAATGTGGAAAACTGATAAGCGGAAAAACAACACGTATATGGTATTAGGCTTATCTTATGGGCTGGTTATAAAGAGCGTAAAATATATGAGAGAGAAAGGCTTTGTTAGAGGGAGCTGAGCTTTGAGCTTTGTCAAAACTGTTTGTTCTTTGTTAGCGTTGATGAATTTGTTTGATTTAATTAAATATTACGGTCTTTCTTTGCTGAGTATGCTGTGTAACCATGTGATCCAAATCTGTTATGATACTCGAATACAAAGGCTGTCCGCCAGGGAGATTGTATCCTCGGGCGTCCCAATCATCAAGCCTTTTTTTTTTTTTTTTTTTTTTTTTTTTTTGTCTCCTTTTAAAGCACATTTAACGATTCGGAGTGATTGTTGAGAGTTGTTTATTTTTGCTTTGCACTTAGGGTGCTCAACAAACGGTAAATATCTTCTTTCACTTTCTTTTTTTTTTTTTGTCGGTAAATCGTGTCACACATTACATTCTCATTGGTTTATAGAAGGTCACTTTGATGCATTACATTATAGTTTTTTTTTTTTTTTGGAAGTATATTAAATGTGACTACTAGCGATGATTCCTCGTCTGTGCGTATATTGTACAACAGTGAGTGATGCAAATGGTTATTATCCAAAATTTCCGAAAATCGTTTTAGGTTTATTTTTTCTTTTTCTTCACACTGCAATCGTTTTGTGTATGAGTAGTCTTTAAAAATTTGCTATCATTTTTTTTATACAAGCAGTTGTGTTACCTTATTTTGATCTTATTTTTGTATTTTTTTGTGTTGTATCACACTGTTAGTATATACAAAAACCAGCAATAATAATAATAATAATAATAATAATAATAATAATAATAATTATTATTATTATTATTATTATTATTATTATTAATAATTATTAATAATAATAATAAGAATAATTATTAATAATAACAATAATAATAATAGTAATAATAATATTAATTATTATTAATAATAATAATAATAATAATATTATTATTATTATTATTATAGATAACGGCATAAACAACTCGTCTTTATTAAACTTATTGCGGTGCAGTTCATGTAGGATATTATTATTATTATTATTATTATTGTTATTATTATTATTATTATTATTATTATAGATAACGGCATAAACAACTCCTCTGTGTTAAACTTATTGCGGCACAATTTCATGTAGGATAAATTGCTTTCCCCTCATTTTACTAATCCGGATCCATTGTCCTCATTTTGATTAATGTTCACTTCACTGCAGCAGACGGAAATCCTTCTCACGATCTTTCGCTAGTCCCGCAAATCGCCATTCCTTTGCTATTTCAACTCTGTAGAATCTTGCACTGAAAAATTTCCTTTTACTCGAGGGGTGGGGGGGGTGGATTTCCCCCAAGCATGATGGTGTTTCGCTTGAGATTAAACAGCTTGCTTCTCAGTATGCAAAAGAGCTGGCGGTGGGAGTTTTACTTCCTGCAGCAGTTCTTTTAGCGCAATGAGTGTATAATTAATGCGCATAGATATAAGGTGCGTCGTTTATAGACTCGTCTGTATGTGGCTTATATATTTGCGTGCTTGAAAGGGTAATAGAGGAAGAACATAGCAGATGTCGGACTCCGCTTCCTTTGCTGAAAATGATAGGCGCCATCGCCTGAAACGAATCTTTGGAAAACTACAGATACAATGTATTCGTCCCTTAAGATTCACGAAGAGAAAATCTGGTAGGGTTTATTATGGGTCTATTCTTATCTCTACCACTTTTAGCCTTTTTAATGTCATTATTCAGCTTATTGCTTTAGTTAGCTGGCTTTCTTTTTTTTCAAAGAATGTTCCATTTTTTAGTATTGCTTGTTTCTTTATTCATCTTACGAAATTACCAAGTGAATTTATGACAATGAAATACAAAGATTGATTAAGAATCCTCAGAGCTACTTTCTTCTCAAAGAGTCATTTATTATTCATCCATGTACATTGTCCTGATCTTTCAGAAACGGACATTTTTTATTATGGCTTTATTAAGCTTTTACAGAAAACATTCCTCTCTCTTTTCTTATTGTTATTATGCTTGAAAAAACAACTTGATGTAACCAGAAAATATAAATAAAAGAGACATTGGTAAATACAAATGTTCATATTCAAAGCTCACAGTACAAGCTTCCTCACATTTTACAAAGTGGCTTTTCAGCTGAATAATTTTTTTTCTTTCAATAAAAAGTGACAGTGCTATGTATTTAGCACGCGCACAACCTATTCCTATATTTATGGATATAAGATTTAATTCTTTTTAATCACCTTTACTGTATTTGTGTCTGTCTGCGGTCAAAATTACATTCGATTATGAATCTGTGCTTTCTCGGTATAATGTGGTTCGGATTCCACAATAAGCTGTAGGTCCCGTTGCTAAGTAACCAATTGGTTCTTAGCCACGTAAAATAAGTCTAACCCTTCGGGCCAGCCCTAGGAGAGCTGTTAATCAGCTCAGTGGTCTGGTTAAACTAAGGTATACTTAACTTTTTTTATTTTTGTGAAAAAACATGTGTGAATTTATATAAGTAAATTTACATATATTTAGAAAATGATCTTATAAAAGTGAAAATTTCTTGTGCGACTGAAGGCGATCAAATAACTGAGAAACATTCTAACAAACTAATGAAAGCGCGAACTAAAATCACGGACGCGAAGAGTGAGTAAAGATTGGAAGGTGTAATTATAGAGTCGGCCATTCAAGTTTCCCCTCTTGGCGAAGTACTTAATAATCCCTCTAAGGTCCCATTGAAACGGATTAAGCAGATCTGTCGTCTCTCTCTCTCTCTCTCTCTCTCTCTCTCTCTCTCTCTCTCTCTCTCTCTCTCTGACAGATTAATGCATATAAAGTAGTGAAAGAACGAACTACTCTTCCTTTTTTTTTTTAAAGGAATCCCGTAAAGATGATGAAAATGTTCCATCTCCTAAATACCATCCCCCTTTTCCCGACAGTCCTCCCCTCCCATATTTTTTCCTTTCCTTTGTCCAGTTTTTCATCTTCCTTTTGTCCAATTTTAATTAAATCGACGAGACATTAGTCCCTCTCGCCTGTGAGATTGGATTAGATAGGTAGCATTTGAGGGTAAAAAATCTCCTCCCTATAAAGTTTCCAGAGGTAGCATTTGAGGCTAAAAAATCTCTTCCCTATAAAGTTTCCGAGAGCCTCCCCAGTCAGGAGAGATTAATTTGGAAAAGGAGATAACTCATGATTATTTCACACGTAGCAGATATTGGGTGATCGGACTCTTTGATGTTTTCCTTCTCCTTAAGTCTACCTTAGTTTAACCAGACCACCGAGCTGGTCAACAGCTCTCCTAGGGCTGGCCTGAAGAATTAGACTTATTTTACGTGGCTAAGAACCAATTGGTTACCTAGCAACAGGACCTACAGCTTATTGTGGAATCCAAACAACATTATACCGAGAAGTGAAAATCTATCACCAGAAATAAATTCCTCTAATTCTTCATTGGCCGGCCGAGAACTATACCGACCCGTCCAATGAGGAACTGGTTGAACCCGTCCTTATTTGTTTTGATTCATCTGCGTAAGTAAGTGACTCACTTTAGTGGAAGATGCTTGTGGAACGTGATCGTGCCTGCATATGTAATCGAATCAGTTTTGCAACTTTTCATGGCTTTTTCATTGATTTTCGTTTGTTGCAATCAGATGGTTTAAAAGACTACAACTATAATTAATTATATTAGAAGCGAGAAATCTTGGTTTTTGTGTGTGTTTCCTTTATTTTGAGAAGTGGCATTCTGAAAATATATTATTGTAAGTCACTCAAAAGAATCATAAGACAGACGACTGGCCGATTGTATCTCATGGCAGTTAATGTGCATGTTTCTCTCCAGTCAATAAAGTCAAGTAATCTCGAAAAGGCAAGCGTCTTATTTCGATTATTTTATAGATTTTTCAATGATTTTATTTAGGAAAATATGTCCATTTTTATCCTTGCTTGTGTTGATAAGTAGGAATTAATAGGTTATAATTGGCAGAATATCATGTTTCTCTCCAGTCAGTAAAGTCAAGTAATCTCGAAAGGGCAAGTGTCTTATTTCGATTATTTTATAGATTTTTCAATGATTTTATTCAGGAAAATATGTTCATTTCTATCCTTGCTTGTGTTGATAAGTAGGAATTACTAAGTCATAACTGGCAGAATATCAGCAATTTATTGCAACAAGCCTGGAATTCACAAATCAACTAGTCTTTCCGCACAAACTATATGTACAATTATCCAGGTATCAGTCCTGATTAAACAGGTTTTTTTATTAGCATGTAAGCATATGTGGTGTATGTCGGGGGTGACTCGTAATTCCAGCACTGTGTTCTTGTTTTGTGGACAGACATTTTTCTGGTAATGGAAGACCAGTATTACTTTCTCAGTATTCCTTGCGAGGCTGGAATTGTAAGTTTTTATATACTTACATTTTTTGTTACTGGGCTAGTCAACGTTCTTAATTTGCAGCCTTAGCAAGGCAATAGGCTTTTTGGCTTTACTCTGTTAATTTCTCTTATGAGACTATAATTTTAGCACTGCTTTTCATATAGCCAAATGTTGTGTGTGACAAGTTTTGTGCCAAACATTTACCTGTTACTCTGTCACCAAAGCCTGAATGGCTTAAAACTTTGGGCAACTTTTCTTTCGTATTCTTCCCAGGCGTCAAATCTAGAGTGACTCGCTGTTGGGTTTAAAGTTTTCCCTCGTACTTAAGTTTACGTGTTAACCTTATACAGTATTTTAGGCTGAAAACATTAACATCTTTTTTTTAAGACATTGGTAAATTAGCTGTTACAATGGCTTAAGTGGTTAAATCAGTCATTACCCATTCAACCATTTTTAGAGTGCCCTATTTTTTATCTAGTCATTCAGTATCATTAATGTCCTGTTTTGAAATAAGGTCTTCTTCCAGTGATTTAGTGCAGGCTTAAAGCAGTATCTACCTTGATAAATGACACAGCCTTTTCTTTATCCCTAGTACTCCATCACTTTAATGTGTGGCCAGGGTCTCTTTCAAGGATATATTTGGTTATTGTTTCGAGAATCTTTTCTGTTATTGGAAACATGTATTTTTTGTGACAACAGTGGTTTATCTACATATGTGTGCGTGTACATTTTCATGCTGATGTTTGTTTTGTTTTGTTTTTCCATATTATATGCTCTCTGCGTAGCTGTTTAATGCAAAGTTTGAAGTTGAGAACTGTTGTCTTTGGATTTTTTTCGTGGTCATACACCAAGCTATATAACAAATTTGTCATGTAGTAATTTATGGGAAGCGTCTTTCAAGTCAGAATGTTATTTATTTATTTATTTATATTGCTTAAAGGTCACAGATATGCATGTGATTTAATTATCAACTGAAGCCTCGGGAAATGTTTTTAAAAGGGCACAGCGCCAAATACTTAGCTGCATTTTTCTCATATTCGGGGCACAGAATGGCTTCAGCTATTTGTATATGTGTTATTTTTATTGCTCTGTTAATTATTAATTTTTAGAGTAGTCACCTGGCGAACAAAATGCTTACATCATTCCTGTATTCACACCTAAAATGTTTGTTCGAAGTTTTCATATCACGGGAATGTCAATGTTGCGCCTTGTATGGTAGCTAACGAAATGAAAAGCTGCGCTTCTGTTTTCTTTTTTGTTTTTTCGTGACCTTAGTTGCGTTTTGGAGACTTACCATTCATAATACCATGATATTAAACTGCTGCAACTTCCGAGGTCGATCTAGAAAAACCACTGGTAATAGCGATGCTGGTATTCAAAAAGTTTTGTAATTACCGTATGATGAAAAAATCTCAGCGAGAACCGTTCGTTGAATCAAGAAAAAGATTTAGTGTGAAATTGGCTACTGAATCTCTCACATGATAGCTTTCAATGATTTTGTAGAAAATAACATAGGCTATGATAACGGAAGGTCAAGAGAGAGAGAGAGAGAGAGAGAGTGAGTTTGTGTCTACTTTACTTAATATTTTTTACTTCTTTTCGTAGTTATTTTTATTCATTCATTTGTTATTTTCATTTATGAACATTTTAGTCCGTTTATCGCGAGAGGCGTCTGCTATCAGTGGAAGGTTAAGGTACGACAAACGAGAAGGTTGATCAGTGCAAGGTACAAATATGTCCAGGAAGTGAGCATTAAAATTAATGATAAAATGAAGAAATCTCAATACAAGCTAAGCAAAATCTATCAAAATAGTGAGTCATTTGAATAGAAAGAACTGGGTAAGGAAAAAAAAGCAAAAAAAAAACAAACAAACCTAAACTTCGATGATATATACGACTCCTTTGCAATAGGGGAATGAAAGTCACTGGTTTGGATTACTGGAGAGGAAGTCAGCTACGAAAGAGAATGAACCTATGGCTTAAGAAAATAAAGAGAGAGAGAGAGAGAGAGAGAGAGAGAGAGAGAGAGAGAGAGAGAGAGAGAGAGAGAGAGAACATGATCGCATAACGGGAATAATATTAATGGTTTAGATATAAATTTTTCGTTTTTCTATGCCGAATCCTGTAGGGTCGGTAACGTGGTGTTGTAACCTCAAGCCGAAAAAAGAAGCGAAAGAGATGGATGGTAATAAAGATTAGGGCTTAACCACGAAGAAAGTGATAATGTTGCCTATTAAACATCAGAATAATGGAGTCTTGGAAAAGTGCAGAAGGAAGAGATCTCCGAAACTTGGCATCAGTTTAATTAAATTAAATTAAATGGGAGAGATGTCGACCTTTCATCCAACTTCAGTTATTAATTAATTATTGTTTCTTCCTGTATACAATTTGATATTTAGGGCATCCACGGATGCCAGGGCTCATATCAGATAAGACCAACACTTCAAAGAACATTGTGTCTATTTTGCTTCAAAATAATTCAGTTGACTTTTCTCCTCAATCGGCCCTCCGGGTTTTAAAAAGATGTCATCTAAGCTTGTTATTATCCCTAGAGGGTCCATAATAGCACTGCTCTAACAGATAGACTCTTCATTTATTATTTTCTTTCTTGAAATTATTGAATAGTTATAAAAGTCATTTTCCGATGCCCTGCTCTTATTTATTCTTTTTTTACTCATTTTTTTTACACCCCTTATGTGCCTGTTGAATGATGGCCGTTATTATTTTAGGGACAATTCTGGGAGACTGAGTCAAGGTTACTTTTCGTCCAAGCCTGCCACGTAGCTCCTAGAGGTTACACGTCATCGGACCCCCCACCGAGGGTTACAATTCAAGTGCATTGGCCTTCCTTAGGCGTCAGTGATATCGGTTGCAGATGTACGTAATGAAACTGTCAGTTGTTGAAAACTGTCAGTCCAAATACGAAGACTTTATGACATTGCGAATTACGGCGTCAGTTTTTGCTGTTTCATCTTAATTTGACAGTTAACATTGCGGTAATGACAGGTCTTATTTGAGACTTCGATGATAATAGGTATGCCTTTTATGTGATTTGAATGGAATTGCGAATCATAAATCGGAAGAGTCAAGTTTTTATTGCTTGGGCAAATATCTTTTCCAAATGTTTTGTACCTGTATTCTCCAGCGAAGTCTATTTTCTTTGTAGAAATTTCAATGACTTCTTTTTCTATAGCTACCTGCTCCCAGACATTTCTCTTTAGATTTGATGTCTTCCAGTCTGCATGTTTGCACGTTTCCACTTTTGTCTTGGTGTAAAATGATAAAGGGCGTCGAGAGCACAACTGTAATGTTAATTGAAAGTGTTTCGCTCGCCGCAAACCAACCGCGTTTGAGAGGCTTGTAGGCATTTCGTCGAAATTCCCAGTTTCTGATAAATCTCTCCTCTCACTTTGTCTTCAGATCCTTCGCCTTAGAACAGCCTCACACGCTGGCTCAGACACCGAGCTTGACCATTAATATCAACCGAATAACCATCATCTCTCAGCTCATAGTTTGTTTATGGGTGGGCAACAATCATTGATCTTACTTTAATTCCATTAGAAGATCTGACTTTCCTGATTAATGGAGATAAACCTCTCTCTCTCTCTCTCTCTCTCTCTCTCTCTCTCTCTCTCTCTCTCTCTCGCTGTCTTTCGACATGGCACCTTTTTCATATCGCTCATTAAAAGTTAGTTTGACAAACGACACTAGAGATTAATGAAAGACTGCAAGAAGTCATACGGGACGAATCGACTATTTACTGCACAACAGAAGAACGTGGAAAGAAAATTCAACGTAAAATTTAAGTACATTTACATACTTTTTCAATTTAAATGGACAAACTCTGGGACTGTTTATATATATATATATATATATATATATATATATATATATATATATATATATATATATATATATATATATATATATATATATATATATGTGTGTGTGTGTGTGTGTGTGTGTGTGTGTGTGTGTGTGTTGTGTTTATTCATACCCATAACATGGGGTAGTTCCAGAACAACAACAGGACAGCGATCACAGCAGCATTCACAACTTTACTGCAGAACGATCACAGCAGCATTCTCTTTTAGTGCAGAATTGCGGATGAACCCCTTGCAGAAAACTTCCACATTAGTATTTTCAAACAGCAATACAAGATCTCTTCCACATCACGTCTAACCCCCTACACACTGCATCATTCACCTCTGCCTTGCTTGCAATCTCTAACTTCTTTGA
>NC_089751.1:3134179-3191679 GCF_040412425.1 Macrobrachium rosenbergii
CAAATTTGCACGTGTTAGCTTCACTAAAGTTCTTTTCCCTTTTTCTGTCAGTTTATAAATAGATGCGCTGCTGTTACAGCCCTGTCCACCCAATAGTCTTGAATACAGTGGAGTGCTGTTGTGTCCCTTGCATAATTCCCATGGGCTGCATGTTGGACATGCACTGTAAAGCTCCCTGTGGGAAGAGTGCTTCACTACCGCCGCTTTATCTCCTGTTTACTTTATTCTGTTACCTGTTTCTCAAACCTTGTAATAATCTTTTAAAATCTACGTCATTCCAAGCTCTTCTTAACTATCTTTCCTCAGTTCTTCATGAAATTTCTTCTACTTAGGATATTCATTTCTGGCCGTTTCCTTACATACTTCCAAAGAATGTTAACGTTTTGAAATTGATCTTTTCGTAGATTTCGTCACTTTTTTAAGATCAGATGAAACCGCTACCATCATTTCTCATCAGTCTGCTCTTTTCATCCGTCAAAGTCAGTCTGCATGCAATGGGAAAGATTGGTCATTCCCTTGTTTCTCTCTACAGACTCCTCAGTCGCTAAAATTTAGGCTTTCATATGTTTTCATGTCCTGCATTCCTTTCCTTTATTTTCTGTTCAGGTTAAGTAGCTGCTGCCAAAATATGCTCTTCTCAGTGAACTATTTCTCTGAATTTAAGCTACATTCGGTAATAGATACGCACATGTTCTAGTAAGTATAGACAGTCAGTGTGATATTGCTCTGAGGTGCATCACGGCAGTTTTACGTTTCAGATTTTAAAAAATCAGGCACCAGTTCCTTGACGGTGACCTAATTTTCTTATAAGGAAAATGCAATTTTTCAGTTGTAATTAATGAATTTTTTACTTTCTCTGGTGTTAAACAGATGAACCGATAACTTATATACTGTTTAATCATGGGAAGATGCTCATTTGTGGGTGACTAAACTAGAAACAATCGTTCACCGACCAAATAAGGCTGGAAACATCGCAGCGAACATATTATGGGTGAACGGATTCAAAATGATTTCAACCGTTAGAGTTGCAAATATGTTCCTCTCCGGATATGGATATCAAGAGTCTGTAGATGATGACCGTACATATCTCAGACAAATCCTTTATATGAATTTTTTCGGTGGTATACCTTTTCTGATCATCATATAATCTCAACTAATGAGCTGCAGCCAAGATTTTTCCAAATGTCACCCATTACAGAGAAGTCTTTGTGTGTTGTCTTCCCTAGTACTTACAAACATCGAGTACGGGTAAATTTCAACTATAACTGTTTTTTGTCAAATCATAATAAATTATAGGCCTCAGTTGCTTCTTTAATAATACTTCTTCCTATTTTCAAGCAGTCCCATCATACTGCTAAGTGTTTACAATATTTGAAAGATTGCATTTAATGGTTAATGCGACAATGTTAGGTGTTATCAGCCTCACCCCTTTCATGTCGTGGGTATCACAGTCTCATTCTCAATCCGAAGAGAGAAATTCTATCATCTTTATGTTTTATTATTATGGATTTTTGTCCCACCGGAAAAAGTAAACGTACCGAGCCGCTATATTTTAGTGAGCCTCGGTTTTAATACCTTACGTTTATGCAATATAAGCTAGCTCTCTCTCTCTCTCTCTCTCTCTCTCTCTCTCTCTCTCTCTCTCTCTCTCTCTCTCTCTCTCTCTCTCTCCCCCCCCGCCATATCATGCGTCATTACCATCCCATTTCCTTGTAGAACTCTTAAGAACGAAATGCCATCTCCGCTTTCCATACCATTTGCGGGCTTTGGCTGCTTTTGTTGTTGATCTATAAGAGTGGATCAGATTCTCTCTCTCTCTCTCTCTCTCTCTCTCTCTCTCTCTCTCTCTCTCTCTCTCTCTCTCTCTCTCTCTTACTCCCTGGTCGGACAACGGGTTTTATTCAGCAAAGCGCAACATGTAAACTTCTAGTAACCTTCGTGGAATTCTCAAAATAACATACCATCAGTGGCCTGTGTAGGGCGTCAATCAAAGATCTTGCACTTGTAACAGTAAATTACCAAGTGTCGTTTGTGTAGAAAAGCCAGAAACGTTTTTGATATATTTGGGTACCTTCTTTGCCCTACAGAGAAAATATGTCTAGCGTAAAAATCTGAAAAATACTCATATATATATTTTATATATATATATATATATATATATAGGCCTATATATATATATATATATATATATATATATATATATATATATATATATATATATATACACACACACACATATACACACACACACACACACTCTTTTTCTCCCCCAGCGGTTTTTGCTTTTTAGGACAACTTTTAACAGAAGAGGCCTTATCACCTCGTCCTGTAGAGAGTCTCGAAATCCCCGTCCTAAATCCACCCCCTATCAGTGGAAATCCTTTCTCATAGTTCACTAAACTCAGGAATATCTATATACCTTCATCCTAGACTAAATCCCTCTTCCTCACGCCAACATAAATCTCCTTGGCACCACAGATCCCACCTTGTGCTCTTGTAATCACGCGGTAGCACTCGCTTATGCCCCAGCTCCCCTCCTCCACACACACACACACACACACACACACACACACACACACACACACACACACACACACACATCCCTCCCCCCGTCCCCCTGAAATGCCTTCGACCAGCAGCGTAATGCGGCAGATTTCGGTGTTGCGTAATCTCTGCTTCGTACGACCGTTTTTGTTTACAGTAGAATGTCATTTCTGAAGGAAGCGTTTACATAAACTTAATCCTGTTCTGTTTACGTTGATGTTTTAACTGCAGCTTTCTTTATGGGCCCTGTTCTTTTTCATTGCTCCTTTGGCTTGCTCTGATAATTATTGCTGTCGTTGCTGTTGCTGCTTTAGTCGACGCCTTGTTGGAAGGAAGCGTCTGGACTGAAGTTATTTACCAACGTCACTTTTAGCATTTTTAAGAATCTTTCAAACATTTAGGAGTAGTGTTATCCAGTGCAAATTCTGTTGAGTTTGAATGTGTTGAAAGACTGAAAAAGACAAATCAAATAATGGGCAGGATGAATAAAATTGGGAAATCAAGCTGACTGAACTGCTTACGAAAGTTAGTACATACGTCAAGTTTGGTATGTTTCGCTAGACGGACATAAATCATAGTATATCAGTTTTTGTCAATAGGAAAATGAGGCTTTAAGAAGAAGAATAGAAGTCAGATAGAAGGAAAAAATGAGAAATGATACTTAAAGGGAAATAACCGAAGTTCCACAGTATTATGCAGATGATGTAATGTTGAGGAGGAGGTGGAGATGACTTAGGAGCATCTTGAGACCCACCCAGTAGGTGTCACGCCATAGTGTCGACTGGGTTCCCGTGCGCATCATAAGAGTTGGAAGACCCAGATCTACTTGGAGGAGAACTATGAGATTGGAGGTTGGAGATGCGTTGAGACTTGTGGAAGATGAAGCTCATGGAAATCATGAGTGGTGGAAATTCACTGAGGCCTTTTGAGCCGAGCACCGGTGGAGACGTTGAGGATGATGATGATGATGATGATGATGATAGTTCCTCGTTGGCCGGGTCGGTAGGCTATAGTTCTCGGCTAGCACTCTGCTGGCCCGCGTTCGAGCCAACGACTGGCCAATGAAGAATTAGAGGAATTTATTTCTGGTGATGGAAATCCATTTCTCGGTATAATGTGGTTCGGATTCCACAATAAGCTGTAGGTCCCGTTGGTAGGTAACCAGTTGGTTCTTAGCCACGTAAAGTAAGTCTAATCCTTCGGGCCAGCCCTAGGAGAGCTGTAAATCAGCTCAGTGGTCTAGTTAAACTAAGGTATACTTTTGATGATGATGATGATGATATAAATCTATATTGTAGACTCTGTGTTCTATTTCGTCTTTATTTCTACTGAAAACTAAAGGAAAATTATTGCTTTTGTAGCTAAATGCTTAACGTAATAAGTTTCTGTTGCGTTACTTGGTGCATAATTTTTATTCATGACAAAAAAAATGTATACTTAAACCCAAAAACAAAACTGGATACACTAATGAGATCAAGGGCATAAGAATGCCACAATTTTCTAGTATTCTGACATATTTCCAGTACATTATTGGCTTGAAGATTTTGATACTCTAATTCATTTCGTGGTGTCCCTGAAGGTTTAAACCTCTTTTTCTGGAAAATAGGATGCTGCTCCTACCGCCTTTGATCTGACCGAGGAATTGTCTCTATTTTGTTTATATCTATCGTGTGTCATTAAATCGCATAGAAAAAATAATCTATTTAGGTTATTTTGCTGTTGCAGCATTTGCAGCATCACGGGGATAGAATCGGAGTGATTGGAAATGGAAGCATATCCTGCAGTTCCTCTGACTTGCCAAGAGAAAAGTCGGCAATCAAAACTTACTTCGTCTCTGAAAATATTTGATGCTGCCTTTCTATAAAGTTCTGGCAACTCTCTTCGTTAAGTTTGTCGAAAACAGATATCCCTGAAGGCTTTTATGTATTATAGCATATTCATATTTGAAGATTTTATATTAGCATTTTCGCTGCGCAGATAGTTTCAGGTGGTTGAAAGTATTTGCCCCAGTGATATATATGTATATATATATATATATATATATATATATATATATATATATATATATATATATATATATATATATATATATATATATATATATATATATATATATATATATATATATATATATATATATATAAACACATTTCTTTCATTCCCAATGCAGAAGGTTACAAAGAAAGATTTTAAAAAATCCTTAATATTACTATATAGGGATTTCATGAGTCTAAACAGTGTTTAATTGTGCCAAAAGATTTACAAATATATATTTATGTATATGTATATGTGTGTGTGTGTGTGTAGCCTATATAGCTACTTTTATGTATATACATTATTTTAAAAAACTGTGAAAATGTGTAAAAATCCATTTGTGTGTCAGGGAACAATGCAGAAGGCATAAACTAAAGAGAAAATTCCATAACAGAGACAACAATCCTTACATGACTTTTGGAGACCATGTTTAAAGAATGAACCGTTGGATACAGATTGACCATAACACTGCATTTGTCGTTATCGCTTTAAAGGCCCACCAACTCTAACAGTTTCCGCGAATCCAGTTTTGTGAATATGAATGTGTGTGAGCCGAGCTGAAACAGTTGTGTCAGGCGATTATACATAAAGTGGAAGTATTCTGCAAAGTCCATTTTAGACTAGAAACATTTTGCTGTATCAGAATAAACGCAGTTTTAGTTTTCTGTAAAAGAAAACGATTGTGCCGGCTTTGTCTGTCCGTCCTTTTTCTGTCCGCACTTTTACTGCCCGCCCTCTTAAAAACCACTGAGGTTAGAGGGCTGCAAATTGGTATGTTGATCATCGACCCTCCAGTCATTACACATAGCAAAATCTCAGGCCTCTAGCCTCAGTACCTTCTGTTTTATATAAGGTTAAAGTTAGCCATAATCGTGCTTTGGCATTGATATAGGATAGGCCACCACGGGGCCGTGGTTAAAATTTCATGGGCCGCTGCTCATACAGCGTTATACCGAGACCACCGAAAGATAGATTTATTTCCGTTGGCCTTGATTACATGATGTAGCGGCTGTATAGAAACCTTGATTGCGCCGAAGAATTTTGGCGCATTTTTTACTTGTTTCATGTTTCTCTTTGTTGGACAAAAAGAAAATATATAAAGCGGTCTTAATAAATTTTCCGTTTGTCTTTTTTTTCCGACGTGTTTCCGTTTTACATTCTGTTTAGGAACTTGCCCATCGAGCTTATATAATTGTTCTTTCTGTGTCGTTATTCCTTTCATACATATCGTAATACGTGAACACGCCAAGCTTAATTGTTTTTTTTTTTCAGCATTTCTCTAACTTGTATGGTGTTGCATAAATCCGTCGTCTGTAGTCATTTTGGAAAAGAAGTCAGTTAGCATGGGAGGTGAAGAGTGATAACTATGCCTTGATTCTCCTCTCTCTCTCTCTCTCTCTCTCTCTCTCTCTCTCTCTCTCTCTCTCTCTCTCTCTCTCTCTCTAGGTACAAGCGACTTTCCGAGATAACATAGGCGCATCCTGGGGCGTGCTTCTTATTTTGGACTTTTCAAAATATGTAGCCGAATGACCGTGGATGGTGAAAGCAGGCCATTTTACAAAATTTTTTTTTCAATTTCCTCTCGGTAGTATGACGAAAATATTGCCAACTGCACCGCGATATGCATACACACACATCCCGTCCCGTCACGCACGAGCACACGAACGCGCGCCCACACAGACTCATACGCACACACATATATATATACATATATATACATATATATATTCAAATGTGTATATATATATATATATATATATATATATATATATATATATATATATATATATATATATATATATGTAGGTTTTGATATAGCTTTATTAATTCTTGAGTCCTAATTTCTTGTTCTCGCGGATATGAAATGTGTCGTGGGTGTTACAGGAACAGTGATCGTGAAGCTATCAGTGTCCCTCCCCATTGCGAAAGTAATTAAGCTGGACACCTGTATTCTGCCATTATTCCGATGCTCATGGATAAGTGTGTGGGATTGAAAACATGTAGTTAACTTTCTTGACGCATTATTTCATAGAAGGAACCTTTATTGCAAATAATCTCTCTCTCTCTCTCTCTCTCTCTCTCTCTCTCTCTCTCTCTCTCTCTCTATATATATATATATATATATATATATATATATATATATATATATATATATATATATATATATATATATATATATATATGTGTGTGTGTGTGTGTTTTCTGTGTGTGTATATATATGCATATATAATATGTATATATATAATATATATACATACATATATATAATATATATATATATACATATATATATATATATATATATATATATATATATATATATATATATATATATTTAGCAAAGTCTTAATTCTGATTTATGAAATGCTGTTAGTGTTAATGAAAGGAGAACTGATGTATAACACGATAAAATTTTTTTTTTTTTTACGAATGTTCAATATATGTCTAGCGAAATTGTTTTAACGCCACTTACAAGAATACCTAGGCACGTATAATGAAATTTTTATCTGTCTGACGTAAAATTGATCGGTTTAGCTTTTTCTCCTCCCCCTTTCTACATATCGTCAATGTTTGTAATTCTGGGGTTGAGGTACTTCAGAAGGAAATAACATGGTTTACATGATTATGGCATCCATTACTTGACGTAATTATTCGGTGGATTGGCACGCTACTGGGCCAAGTTGCACGCGAGAGAGAGAGAGAGAGAGAGAGAGAGAGAGAGAGAGAGAGAGAGAGAGAGAGAGAGAGATTATTAGAAGGTTAAGGATTTGGCTTAATAAAATGAAATATATTTTCTATTTTTTTCATAGACCTTGATTTAGATAACTATCCATGAAGAGAGAAAAGTGCAGATTTTATTTTTTTCTTTTAATGTTCGTAATGCGATTGCTTAACATCTTATTGGTAAATGATGCAATTTTATACTTTTAACAATATTTTCGGTGACATTTGTTCTTTATTTATTACAAACTAAAATATGGCTAACACGGGTGAATGCAAAACTGATGGATGGAAAAATACACTGAAAAAGGAACCTAGTATTAACTATCTCGCTCGTTCAACTGGGGAAGAAGGAGGAAAGTGAACGAATCCTTTGTATTATTCTGGTCTCTAAATAGACTATGGAGTAAATATTGTTTGTTTGGTATTCCTTAATGTTCTTCATAATCTTAGTTTTCCTTCTCTTGTTATTTTCATAGCAATGAAGATGATGACAGTTAAGTATATCTTAGTTTAACCAGACCACTGAGCTGATTAACAGCTCTCCTAGGGCTGGCCCGAACGATTAGACTTATTTTACGTGGCTAAGAACTAATTGGATACCTAGCAACGGGACCTACAGCCTATTGTGGAATCCGAACCACATTATAGCGAGAAATGAATTTCTGTCACCAGAAATAAATTCCTCGTATTCTTCATTGGCCGGTCGGAGATTGGAACTCGCGGCCAGCAGAGTGCTAGCTGAGAACGGAACCCACTCTTCCAACGAGGAACTAGATGATAGCAGTAGTTGGTTAGCCGATATTATTGGTAAAACTCAGCGAACAGCCAGGTTTTGATTTATAACAGAAGAAACACAGTTTTACTGTGATCTTTGTAGGAAATAGCACGCTTAGCTACTACTTGCTTGTGATAACAGAAGATAATGTACTTTGCTGCTTTGTAAAATGTTTATCTGTATGAATAAGTTTATAAGAAAGGAAGTGTATACACCAGTTTCACTTAATTGATATATTTTTTTCTGGTATTATTATTATTATTATTATTATTATTATTATTATTATTATTATTATTATTATTATTATTATTATTACAGAACACAGATTTTAACACCCATTGTTGTCGATTTAAATCTAACGTTGAGATTTTTATATTAAAGTGCCCGGGAACGAAATTTTCAGTGCACAGGGATGCCAAAGGAAAAAAAAATTTCAGATACGGAACGCAGCCTTAAGTTAAACATTGGCGCGTGCAGTTAATGTATCGTTGGTTTCCAAGTTTATAGTGAAAGGACGGAAGGTGAGACGATTTTGAGCAAAGTTTGCAGTTGCCGCAAGCGAGAGACTGCAGCATTTATTATCTGTTTCTCTCCCTTGTTCTTGCGCCACCGACACTTCTGCCCTTTATGGTTTAAATGGGCCGTTCTATTAACATCACGATTTTCGTTTATATACAAAGTTACGTTCCGTGCAACTATTTTCTACAAAATTACATCCGGGAGACCGAATGTTGTTCTTTTAAAATTGCCCGATGCTTGCGCCGTTACGACTCCGGCCGCAGCTGGAACAGCCAAAATGAAACGCTTATTAGGAAATCGCTCCTCCGCATAGAAGATGGAAAAATCTCCTGAAAAAGAATTACTTTCTCCCTCAAACAATAAATACATATAGAAAATTATATATATATATATATATATATATATATATATATATATATATATATATGTATATATATACATATATGTGTGTCTGTGTGTATAAATGTATATGTACATGTATTTTCTTTATGTTTATCTGGTATGAATGTTATTCCAACGTTCTGTTTGCTCGTTAGTAATGTAACTAACATATATGTTGTGAATTTCTAGCACTCTGTATAAGAACTTTTTTGGATGTCCTACAAAACTAAAGCCTAAATTTGTCGGGATTTAGGCCCGGTGTTTCATTGTTCCCTGTGATATATATATTATATATATAATATATATACCAAAACGTTTCAGTGTTGAGTTTTTTGCTAATTCTGTGTTTTTTTTATCCATTTTAGAGCCCTTGAATATGTAATTAAAATTTATATATGAGAATTACGAAACATCGGGAAATAAATATGTACAAGAAGAACAGTTCTTAATTGTCCATCAGCATACGTGTTGCATATATACGGTATATATATATTGTCATAAACTGGACCTCGCCTTGGTGAGGAATTTAATCAAAACCATAATTGATGCTGCCACAAAACCAAGAAAGTCCAGTTTATGAGCAAAGGAATAGTTATTTGAAACTTACCTCAGAATTTCCTGGAGTTATACTTGAATGGGGAAGGTCGCCATATGGAAATTTATAATTCTTTTACAAGTTTACAGGGATTTATTTACAGAAACTTAGCAAATCAACAGTGAGACACGATACCACATAATCACTAAGGGACAGATTCAGAATAGGACACAGGGAACAATAATGCAATGATTTGGCAACAAGCAAGTAGATTAAAATTGGGCCAGTCTGCAATACAATCAGTTCAGTGATAATAATCACATTCAGTCTTGCCCTGATTACATGAAATAGTCTCAGGTAATGCAAATGATGGAGCTCCAGGATGGAAGAATAATTCATATGAACATTTGGGGCGCAAGGGAAATTGTTACTGACTGCGACCAGGAATTATCAGGATTTTGGTGGCAGACGAGATCCTGAAGCATGGATTGCGATCTCTGAAGTATCACCCAATACACGTTATTAAATACAAAACATAACGTAGCCTAGAAGATGATTACGCTGAAATCACATATGTACAATTGGAGAATCAGCCCAGCGTAGGCTTTAACAGTGAACACGTGATTGCACTCACACAAAGATAAAATGAACACCAATATGGCTTAACCTAAATAGCCCTTAAATTGCACTGGTGGAGGGATAATTGATTATCATGGGATCTTTACTCGAGTTCAAGGTACGCAAATGGCAAGGCATGAGGATACAGGTAGGCGAACAAGGGAGGATTGCGTTGTGGAGGGAGAGGGTAAAGTTTAAAGAAATGGAAATTAAGGAGTTTAAGTAAAAAGGGAAAGGGCTGGCTATTGACTACTTGCAATGTACGAACCTTTTATGACCATTGTTGGCACCTAACAATCGGTTTGGCTGTCCGTCGAAGATCGTCACACCAGCGGAGCAGGGAAAATGCAGCACGTGCGGTACAGACGAGGTCACAGCAAGAAGTCCTTCTGTTTCCAAAACATGGCGTCTTGGGGCATCGCTTTTGGGCCACAACGTACCTGCAAGGAGTCATACGCCAGCAAAACCACAGAGGAAAAAAGGCCTTAGGACTAAGGGCTTACAGAGTAAAATCCTACCGCATCCCCTAATCTCGATACACCTATTGGGCTTTCCTGAACACTAATTACTACCCCATCTCAGGCGATGGGGGAGAAGGGGGGTTTGTATTGTCCCCAGCGTCGTATGATCTTTTAAGGGGGGGAAGGGAGATCTAGCTTCCTACAGGTGCTAACGGCTTTTATCTGGTTCAAACTATGCTTGTTTCTCTGTCGCCCGCCAAATTCCCCAACCCGACAGACCAAGGAATGCTAAATGGTTTCACAATTAAATGATTCCTGGAAAGGTTAAGGAGGAGGGATGTAGCCTATATCCTTAACAATATATATATATATATATATATATATATATATATATATATATATATATATATATATATATATATATATATATATATATAATTTATGCATGTGCTAATGCAGTCGGTTCATTCGAAGTCGTTCAACTCGTATTTGTAGTGTAATGTTCCATTGTCAATAAATATATAGTTACTTACAATAGCAAGATTGTATATTTCGGGAGATAATTAATCCATAAATTTTATCCATAAGCCCATAAATATTTTACTTCATAAAGACAAAGTATGATAATATAATGAGAATCCACTTGAATTGCACTTGTTAAAAGGCGAAGTCAATAATCCTGACATTATGATGAGGTGAAAGTCTGTCCTTGTCAGCGGAGGGAGAGGGAGGGCGTTAGTAAGGATTGAGTCCCCTTAGCAAGCAAATGACGCAAGGTTGGTGCCTTAATGGGCGGTCCTCGTCATTGATTGTATTATTTTTCATTGGTCATTGGCGTCATGTCATTTTATCCTTCCATTTTACCTTGTCTTCGAGTGGCATCGAAGGTTCCATCATGTGCATCATAACCTGAAGGTTCCATCACATGCATCATAACCTGAAGGTTCCATCATATGCATCATAACCTGAAGGTTCCATCACATGCATCATAACCTGAAGGTTCCATCTTATGCATCATAACCTGAAGGTTCCATCATATGCATCATAACCTGAAGGTTCCATCACGTGCATCATATCCTGAAGGTTCCATCATATGGATCATAACCTGAAGGTTCCATCACATGCATCATAACCTGAAGGTTCCATCATATGCATCATAACCTGAGGGTTCCATCATATGCATCAAAACCTGAAGGTTCCATCATATGCATCATAACCTGAAAATAACCCAAAAAACATAAAAACTTCATCATATTCACCAGGTTTCATTAGTTCTCCTTCAGTTATGTTAGGTGCACTTGAACTTTTATTATAAATTAGTTCATCATTCAAATCAAGAAGATACGAAGTGGTATTATGGGTACATTTCTTCTCTTCGGCAAAAAAAAAAAAACATTTTAAGTAGATGTGAAACTCCGTCTCAGAAGCATTATTTACACACATATATATTCATATAAATTTATACATATATATATATATATATATATATATATATATATATATATATATATATATATATATATATATATATATATATAACTCGACTTCGTCTCTCTTTTGGATGCGCTTATTTTTACAAGCCTTTTATCCAAGTTGGAAGTAAGTGAAGAATCTTTCACCTTCCGTGATTGGACTCGACCCCAAGCACGAGAGGTTCCATTAACAATTCAGAGCTGACGAGACCCATTTCAGTACCATCGTTTCTTGGTGTTTCGGCGGTTATTGCTTTTATAAGATATATATATATATATATATATATATATATATATATATATATATATATATATATATATATATATATATCATTAGGTAGGTAACGTGACTTCTTTCTGATATTTCAAATGTGGGTACAAAGCCTTCTGTGGATGTCACAATTTTTTTATTTCTTCCATTTTAGACGTAAGCTTTTTAGTGTGAAGCGTAACGTGAAAGTGCAAACAAATCGTGAAGTTATGAGGGCATTTTGTAAATGCACACACACACACACATGTATATATATATATATGTATATATACCTCCTGCTCTTTTCACTAGCTATGTAAAAATTGCCAAATTACATTCGTACGCATGTGTGTGGCTGCGGGTGTGGGCTCATGATCCAGCTTTGCGTTCACTGGTAGTTCCTCTAAACAGATTAATCCTTTCCGGGAATGACCAAAAGGGAAAAACGCTCAGGTTGTTGCAAGCATGATACACACAAGTAACAATGTTCATATGTAACTCACCGGCCATCCGACACCTGTGTGTGTGTGTGTGTTCGCCGTCAGTATTGTTCGTGGTATGTTAACCCGGATATTTGGAATGGGAAATGGCGTGTGTGCTATTAGCACCTGTTAAAAGTCTGGAAATTTGCAATTTTTTTTTTTCCATCTGAAGATTATGCTCATATTTTGTCATGCTTATGAAGCTTCGACACGCTACGATCGATAGTACCGTAATGCAGAGTAAACATAAAACGTGTCCTCCCCCCATCTCTCTCTCTCTCTCTCTCTCTCTCTCTCTCTCTCTCTCTCTCTCTCTCTCTCTCTCTCTCTTTCTTTCTCGTGGAAAACAGGGTACTGCATTATCTTTTGCATGCAGTGACGTGCACCAACCTTTTAAGTGTAACTGAATGGATTCTGCTACTAAATAATTATCAGATGGGTGTAGAACCCTCCCATTTACTGCTGTATAGATTCTCAAAACTAAACTAAAAGCAAAATGGTATAAAGAATTATAGGAATAAATGCATTAAGAATGAAGAAAATATTCCATCCACACCTCTCCTGTTCACACTTTTCCACAGGATGGAATAATTTCTGCCGGAGTCACCAGTTCTTTTATTAGAGAGAGAGAGAGAGAGAGAGAGAGAGAGAGAGAGAGAGAGAGAGAATGAAATCTAAATTGTTCGGAATCATGTAACTGGAGAGCAAAATTAGATGAAGTGGTCAGAGAGAGAGAGAGAGAGAGAGAGAGAGAGAGAGAGAGAGAGAAAATGGATGTGCAAATATAGTTTGGGAATCATTTCTTTTGGGGAATGGATTTCCGTCGTGCAGCTCAAATTCATTTCCTTTGAGGATGATTTAATTTAGAGCCCCGTGTAACGACTGCCAAGAGATAGAGTATATCCCAAAGTACTGAGAAAATGTGAATGAGTTGTGTGAAATGGTTTCGTGGTTACATTATTTCTTGGATAAAGAAGGAAAATGGGTAATTTAAAAATTGTGCAGTAGTTAGAATAAGTGGCACAATTCAGCAAGTTAATTTTTCATAGGACAAGAGATAGAGTATATCCCAAAGTACTGAGAAAATGTGAACGAGTTACGTGAAATGATTTCGTGGTTACATTATTTCTTGGATAAAGAAGGAAAATGGATAATTTGAAAATTATGCAGCTGTAAAAATAAGTGGCACAATTCAGCAAGTTCATTTTTCATAGGACAAGAGATAGAGTATATCCCAAAGTACTGAGGAAATGTGAACGAGTTATGTGAAATGATTTCGTGGTTACATTATTTCTTGGATAAAGAAGGAAAATGGATAATTTAAAAATTATGCAGTTGTAAGTTAATTTTTCATAGGACACTAATCCTGTTAAGGAAAAAGAAATATGGAACATTCTTCCTGAGGCCGCATTTATTGAAAAATGGGTTCCTTTATTGTTACAAAATAGCCATGCGTTTATCTATCAAGAAGGTAAATTTTTTTAATGTTGAAAATATATTTTTATGAAAATGTTTTCCGCTATAAAAGCATTTCCAGAGAGGAAGAGAGGAAGGAAGAAAACACTGAATGAAGTCAAGAAAATGGAAATAGGTCTTGGAAAGTCCTTGAGAGGAAATCTGATCCTATTTTCTATTCGAATAAGTTTGAGATTAAAGTTTTTTGCTTCTGGGTGAGTCAGTAAATAAGATATATTGGGTGACGCGATTCAGATCATTCCCTTGTTATTGAATAGCTTATGCGTCTGCATCTCATACGAGAATTGCGAATGGAAGTTAGGTATTAAAAAGAAGTAAGGAAATGAAAAAGAGAAGGGGAATGTGAAATGTAAACAGATTGAGTGTTTGGATGAGATAGGTATTCGCACACGCCCACACACACACACATACATACATATATATATGTGTATGTGTATATATATATATATATATATATATATATATATATATATATATATATATATATATATATACATACATACATACATACATACATATACAGTATATATATGTGTGTGTGTGTGTGACTGTGCTCGCGTGATCGGAATAAACGTTGACTTTAGAAATAAACCGGTATAATAGAGTAAGGAAAAATAAAGCCGTTGTATGGTGCAATGAATAACGAAAATATAATCAGAGTCTGAATATGAAATTGTGAATGATTGGATAATACGGGACGCCACAAGTTCGATAGTTACTGATGACGATGGCATTTATAACTAATAATATTGAAACAGAGAGAGAGAGAGAGAGAGAGAGAGAGAGAGAGAGAGAGAGAGAGAGAGAGAGAGATAACAACAAAAGAAAGGGCGAAGTGTTTGTTGTAGAGTGGAAGAAGGGGAGGGGGGGGAGTGAGGGGGCAAAGGATCGAGATCAAGACAAGGAATAATAACGAAGAGAAGAGAAGAGACGAACGAGGCAAGGGAGGTCAAACTCCTTTTTTTATTTGTTTCCTTGTTTTCTTTTTTTTTTTGCCTCGGACTGTTGCTTGTTAGCGTTTCAAGCAACATGTTTACTCACTGAGAGCTTTCAGCCACTCCACCATGCCACCAAAGTTGTTTGAGGGTCCGAATGGGAACAACACACCCCCTCTTGCCTCGGCCAGATTCGTGTTCAAAGGATATGTTTTTGGGGATGCTGACTGAATGGAGTGCAGATTTGTTTGTCGTTCTCTATATTCGTGTTTTTATTTTCTTTATTTCCTGTGGTTCTCTGAAGATTTTTTTATTTCATGTTTGTTTGGAAGATTGTCATGTTTTCATTCTTGTCTTAGATGTTTGTTTGGTTTCCTGTTGGGCTGTGTAAGTTGTTTTACCGACTTAAAAGCCAATATTTATTGTTTTTGCCTAAATGTTATCATGTCGATTTCATCTGCGTTGAAGTCATTCATCTCATGCTCTTGTAATCAGATCTATTGTCAGAGAAGATCTGTCGAAAAAGTTACATTAACTGCGCTGTTTTTATTGTCATAAACATTCTTCTTATTACATTTCCTTGAGTTTTACAGGTGTAAAGATTTGTATATAAAATTATCTTTTAAAATGTTTTAACCGACTCTATAAGAAAGGATCAGGTCATAATCAGATTACATTTGATGGCTTGTTCAATGTTCTCCACCATCAGCACCAGATTAGACCACCGCTCATTTCAGAGTGATATCTTGTCTTGAAAATATAAATGACAAAGAAGCGGCATGCTTTTGGCGAATACTGATTTTTCTCATGACCAACACCAGGTCATCATAAATTAGTATTCATTATAAATCATTAACATCAGAGTAATCCCCTTCAATATTAATACCTAGGGCAAAATGAATAGGACACCATACCACCAACACCCTGCCAATGAACCGGGAAAACACCCTGCCACGCTTATGTGACCTGAAAAAAAAGTGATAAGGACAACACAATTTTCTTGGAAGTTCTATTAACTCCAGACTAAACATAATTGATTTTGGGCATATGGAAGTATACATTTCCTTCCCAAGAAGTCCGACTTGTTATCTTGCCATATCTTCAGAACGAATAGCCTAATTTTCCTCACTGGATGGGTCGATATCGTTCTCGGCTAGCACTCTCCTGGGTCCGCGTTCGAGTCTCCGGCCGGCCAATAAAGAATTAGAGGAATTTATTTCTGGTGATAGAAATTCATTTCTCGGTGTAATGTGGTTCGGATTCCACAATAAGCTGTAGGTCCCGTTGATAGGTAACCAGTTGGTTCTTAGCCACGTAAAATAAGTCTAATCCTTCGGGCCAGCCCTAGGAGAGCTGTTACTCAGCTCAGTGGTCTGGTTAAAATAAGGTATACTTAACTTTACTCTGACAGTAAATTAATTAGGGTTCGCTGTTATCACCACACAGAATAATTGTCCCGTCTCTCAGTCTAGTGCAACAGTTTGACAAGAAATATAACCGCGAACTTTACATATCCTTATGAGGCTCTAATTACACCTGTAACAAACCTAATTTCTGATGAGTTATTTGAATGGTACCATTGTTCTCACACTTGCTGATATGGTCTTAGAGTGATTATCAAATCTTGGTAAAGTAAGAAGCAACACAACACAGAGGAATTAATTCGGACATGATTCCTCTGCTAAGGTTGCGTATGCATGTACATGCACACACACACACACACATATACATACATATATATATATATATATATATATATATATATATATATATATATATATATATATATATATATATATAATGTACCGACACTGATAAACAGTTGGCACTCTCGCCCTTCCCTTGGGTATAGGCTCAGAGGAACGCCAACAAAAGCAAAATTGCAAAGGTCCCCACAACCGACCTTTTGTCTCGCAGCGCCAGCTCTCATGATTTCATCCGGAATCGATGCAAAGGGGTTAGAGCCCTACGACTGGTTCCGCACCGGTACCTTGTCATTATTACAATTAAGCGACGCGCACCACTAGACGTGGTTTGGACACGCATATACATAATATACTGTGACTTGTAATGATCCCGCTGAGGGATAAATGTGATGAATGGAATTCGACAACGAGAGAGAAAGTGGCAAAGGGAAGCGTTGGTGTAAATTGGAACACCACTAGACACCCGCCGCCAGTGGGAACAGGAATGGGAATGGAGAAACTTGCGGGAACAAGAATGGGAATGGAGAAAAAGCAAAGAAATTATTGTACATGAAAGACATTAGAATTTAAGAGATGGGAACATTACGTTAGAAAATGGTCTGAGCTTAGGCAAAGATAAGAAATTCTCTTGAAGAGAACTAGGAATTAGTTCTAGTCGAAAAGGCTGAATGTAGACAAAGAAAATTAGCAAATCCGTCATCACCGTATGGTACAGCTTTTAATCTGGCGAAAAGAACGTCTGTTGAGAATCTTAAAATTCACAAGTGATTGATGGCTAGTATTAAAATCTTAGGGAGGGGAATAATTAATTGCATTCCTGCCAAAAATGAAAGAGAAACTGCATGAATTTCAGATATTGGCAATAATTCATTGTTTTTATGACAGGGAATTAATAAAGAATGTCTATACAAATTTAGCTACTCTCGAAGGTGTGTCATCATCATATAATATATATATATATATATATATATATATATATATATATATATATATATATATATATATATATATATATATATATATATATGTGTGTGTGTGTGTGTGTGTGTGTGTGTGTGTGTGTGTGTGTGTGTGTGTGTGTGTGTGTTAGTAAGACTGTGAAACCAGGGATTTCACGAAATCGCTGAAATTTTCAGGAATTTGTGAAATCACCAATTCACTTAGGAACATTTGATCACCGGGGGCTAGCTACGAACCTCTCGGGGATCAAATGTCCCCATAAGTGCATTTGATCGCCGATGGGGTAGTACTAAGCTCGCACCCCGTGTGCCGGCCGATTCTCGCTAGACAAAATTGCTTTCATGGTAATTATCTGATTCCAGTGCTATGCGTAGCCACGTCAGCGCTGATTTCAAGTCCATTCTTTACACATTTTATGGAAGAATCTTTTTTAGTATTCCATGTCAGTAACAGGTATGATAACAGGTATGATTTTAGCCCTGCACTTTATCCACGACTCACAAAAAATATCATTCGTTGCCTTTGATATAGTGATTTTCCTGAAAAGAAACAAAGAGAAATTACCAACTGTATTAATAAAGATAGCTTTGTTTTTTTTTTAAACATTTACATTTTTCACCAATGAGATGTATCGTTAATATTCTATTCTGTGGTCCATGGAAAAAATGTGTCATTTTTTACGGCTTTTATCTTTTAAAATGAATAAATAATAAATCCACGAAAAATTTATACAACATCAATCACTGTATAAAATACCAAGAAAGAAAAATCATCAAAACTTTCATCTCGCTCTCTCTCTCTCCACAATTCATTTCTTTCTTTCTGGGTATTAAGGCCTTTTCGGTCCAATCCCTATTTCATTACCATCATCATCGCCTCTTTCCTCCGAACATTTCTAATTTTTATCATTTTCATGAGGGCCTCGTCAGCTGTTCTCAAAACACTGGTGTCCATTTTTCACCCACTGGAACCTCTTTCCGCAATCTGCTTCTTCGTATCCTTACACTTCTCCGCCTGCTAACATTTCTTACTGCACACACATTTACTGCGGAAGCCTCCACTATTGTGCCTTCCGAAAAAGGAGAATTAAATTTTAGTTGCACAATCCCTTCTTATTTCTCAGGTCTTGGCTACATCTATATATATTATATATTATTATTACTATATATATATATATATATATATATATATATATATATATATATATATATATATATATATATATATATATATATATATATATATATACACATACATATACACATATAAGTAAATATATACTGTATATATAAATACATGTGTGTGATTGTAATAGACACTGCTCTCTTAACTTCTCGAATTCTTCTCACTTTTTGGATACGCTCGTCACTTCCAGCCGTCAGATCCGAATGCAATTATACGGAGAAATTTTGACGTTCGTAGCAGGACACGTTATGACGAAATTTTGACGTCCGTAGTAGGATTCGAACTCGCACCCAAAGTATCAGCACGAGGTCACGTTACCGAACTGACCACGTAACCGACGTGACCTCATGCTGATTCTCCGGATGCGGGTTCGAATCCTGCTACGGACGTCAGAATTTCTTCATTATCTAGCACATGGATCTCAGGGTTTGTAGTAACAAGTGTACCCCAAAAGTGTGATGAATTGGAGATGTTTTGAGGGCATTGCGGTTATAATGTATCTGGCAAAATTGCTTATGAATTGTAATGTTTTCCTTTTAATCTTCAACATTGTTGTTTCATCAATTACAAATCATTATAATTTTTTGCTATTTCAAAAATAATTTTTGTGATAAGGCTATTATATCTGCCGTACTAAAATTGATATAAAAATTAAATCATGAATCATTATTATGCTTTGCCTGAGGTACTGTACTTTGCCTTTGGTTTTCAAATATGGTTGTTGCTGATCTGCATATATAAATCTTCTGAGACCAGTAGTTAGCATCAATAATTGTGGCTTATACATTCATTTCTTTTTCTACAGACGTAGAAGTTGTCCTCGAAACTGTCAGATCCTTCTATTCAGTGAGCTGACAAAATGCACTCAAATTTTCCTTCAAAACATGAGATTTTTGATAGCTTGCTCATCATATGATATAATATAGTTTGCTGTTACAGCTGTGACTGACCTAGGTTTTTTTGTAATTGCTTCATTTTGTCTCATTTCAGGTGAGTGTGAAAATCAAGACTTTAATACAGCGAGACTTACTTTTACTTCAACGTTTGCTAGGTAAGACGTCTGTACTGCCTGTTATGAATTTTAGTATGCTAGACGCAATTGTATCCATACAGACATACACACACACACACACACACACACACACACACACACACATATATATATATATATATATATATATATATATATATATATATATGTGTGTGTGTGTGTGTGTGTGTGTGTGTGCTGCTAAGTGTGTGTGTATGTGAGTAATTTTCCAAAGAGGGGTGTCCACATTAACTGTTAGCGTTCTTGCTCTTAGCAATGATTTAGGTAGTGAGGATGACCATACTCGCTTTAAACGAAAGGTGAAGTCTGGACTTCCTTGTTGGTCACCCATTCATTTACAGGCCAGTCCCGGTGTTGTTTAACTTTTCTGATTGGTGTCGATGGACCGAGAAATGGGTGGATGATATTGAATGAGGTCCATTGCGAGTGAATGAGAATGTGTGGTATACATTATGATGATGCTTATCAGAAGTTTGGAAGACGAAGAGAAGCGTGTGATGGAATATTTAGGGAGAGAAACAAGTCTCTGACGAGTTGTGGTCGGTAATACTTTTTATGCTTGTAACTCCTAGCATGTTGGATGCTATTTCAAACCGTCTGGACTTATACATCTCACGAGAAAAAGTAATTTGCGATGTTCTCTATCTGTGAAAGTATGCTTCAGTCTGACCGTGGGCAGTTCCTCATTGGACGGGTGGGTATCGTTTTCGGCTTCACTCTGCTGGTCCCGCGTTCGATTCTCCGACCGGCCAATGAAGAATTAGAGGTATTTATTTCTGGTGATAGAAATTCATTTCTCGCTATAATGTGGTTCGGATTCCACAATAAACTGTAGGTCCCGTTGCTAGGTAACCAACTGGTTCTTAGCTACGTAAATTAAGTCTAATCCTTCGGGCCAGCTGTAGGAGAGCTGATAATCAGCTCAGTGGTCTGGTTAAACTAAGGTAGACTTAACTGACAGTGGGCAGAGCTGGAATAAATGCAAATTCAAACCACTTGTGAACTGACACTTATTCGCTGTTTCACATTCATGTGTATCGAGTGAAGATCGATTTACAGTGTAATAATGTTATTTTGGAGACCTTTCTATGAAAGTATGTTTGAAGCTGCCCGAGGGTCGACGCAAATATGGCACTGGCTTCCGAACAAGAGAATGAAAGTTTCCTGCCGTTGCTTGGTCGGTCACGCTTGTCGTTCGTGGCTGTTATCATTTTGGATACAAGTTCGAATCACTAGGGAGCCGACACTTATTCCCAAATTTAGCTGTCAGCCACATTGGCATTTATATAAATCACATGAAAAAGTTATTCATATCTTTTGTACTTGCATGTGAGAGAGCTTTCTATGAAAGGCTGCTAGAATCTGACTGTAGGGAGAAAAATGCGTGACACAAACTTCCCAGCGAGAGAAAAGTTTTCGTTCGTTGCGAGGCTGGCGTTGTTTGTGCTTGCAGCTCCAAACACTCTTGGACAGATGTTTTCATGTGGCCTGCAACCGAATGTTTTGAGGAGGGATGAATTAATGAGCTTACTCACTCTCTCTCTCTCGTCATTTAATGGTCATTTAGTACTCAGATATATCGCATGAAAAAGTTATTTATATATGTATATATATGTGTGTGTCTGTGTGTACATACATACATACATACATACATACATACATACATACATACACATACATACATACATACATATACATAGATAGATAGATAGATAGATAGATAGATAGATAGATAGATAGATAGATAGGTATTTTATTGACCATTCTCCACAGAAACATCAAATACAATATTATGAAATTACACAACGGTCCAAATACATAAACTCATTTCACAAATTACATTTCCTAAAAAGGAAAAAGTAAATTAAAAAGAACTGTATTCAAAACAAATGGCAACAATAATTAATATTAATTTTTTAAATAACACAAAAGAGATCATATCGAGAGCTGTTTAGAATATCCAATTCCATATCACATAGCAACACTAATATACAATAGACTAATAAACATCACACATTCAGATTAGACTGGAAATGCGTTAAAGTTGTAACACAAAATGAAGTCAGCTGGGAGAGGCACAATGAGAGAGTTTGCATCTTATTATTTGAAAACCTTCAAAATTAAGCTCGCGATATGACAAACATTTCAGTGGATCGTCTCCCATTGTACCACGCTCCACCCAAGCTTTAGCGAAAAACTGTCTCTGCTTTGACCTGACCAAGTTCGACCAAGCAAAGAGAACTTGTAGTGGTTTTCCTTACACCTAACAGTTGCTTTATGCACCATAAATATAATTTTTCCATGGGTCTCAAATCACCGTTAATCCAAGATTCATTTCCATACATTAATGCTGGTAACAAAGCCGAATGAAAAACCCTTTTCTTAATATAAAAAGGAACATCATTATTTTTATTTAAGAATGAAATAAATTTTAAAACATGACACATTCTAGATTGTGCTTCTGCTTTCACTGATGATGATATAGAGCCATCAGTAGTAAAAATACATCCTAAATATACATATTGCTCGCAGGGATCAACAACAATACTCCCTACAACCATTGGCTCCTCATCGCGTCCATTGCCATTTATCACAAAAAATTTAGTCTTACTACTATTTATTTTCATTCCATGAGAGCTACAAAACTGATTGAGTAAATTTAACTTTTGCATCATACCACGCCTGCTTGTTGTTGAAAGGAATATCGTGTCGTCATCCATAAGGACAAGGCTGTGTAACCAACCCAGAAACCCATCAATACCACAATTATTTTTAATTAATCTTATAAGATCGTCCACAAAAAGGACAAACAATAGACATGAGGTTGGTGACCCCTGGCGAACACCAATTGTCGAATAGTATTGTCCCGACAATACTATTGGTAATTTTGTACATAGAAATAAGTGCTACTATCATTACAGATCCACAACCTAGTCTTTTCAATATCAAAAATAAAGTACGCCTTGGTACTCTGTCATAAGCTTGCAGGAAATCAATAAATGTCACAAAAAGTTTGAATTTTTCCTCTTTGCAAGGTCAATCAACAGTCGTAAAGATATAATATGCTCCAAACACCCCCTTCCCCTCTGCGACCCCGCCTGCTCCCTGCATGGAGTAAACCAAAGAGAGAGTCGGGCACACAGAACTGCATCATACAATTTAGCTATTGAGTTTATCACATTTATTGCCTGATAATTTTTAACCAATAACCTTGAACCACGTTTAAAGACAGTAAACAACTTTGCATTAATCCACGATACAGGATACAATGAGGACATAAATATATTGTTAAACAAGGCTACTATACATAAAATCCAAGACACAAGTAACATTTTATATAATCCAGGGGGCACTCCATCAGGTCCGCTCGCTTTCCCACTCTTCAAAAGCTTGATTTGTGATTGTACTTCATGGCATGAAATAGGATCATCTAAAATGGGTACATATATATCAGTTTGTAAGTCATCAAGATTCTCAATCGTATCCCCCGAGTGGCCATACAGCTGTGTGAAGTGTTCAATAAATTCCTGATCTGATGGTGAAGAAGCATTACCAAAGTCAGTTGAATTAGTATTTAACTCTCCGCGCCAATTAATAGCACGCCAAATTGTAGCACTATAATTCTCACTTAAAAGGCGTTCCCACCTATTTACAGTAACATCAACACCAGGTGCTGGCCTCCTAGCTACCGATTTACTTGCGCATTCGTAGAATATAGTACCCAGATCACCTTCAAAATTGTCAATACTTCCATCAAAAGTAGGTTCTCTATGTTTCGCCAACTCACTGACAAACAATTCTTGATTCATTTGTCCTGACATTATAGGCGGAGTCACATATTTATTAGTAGCTTTACTTTGCAACACTGCATGACCACCGAGCTGAGACGCTCTTTCTTTTATATCAGTTAAATCGAGGCCAGGGCATATAAAGGCTAAGGATATGGGTGCATGATTAGAAGGTAATCTCAAATCCTGGATTATATCGAAACTCCTAACAATGTGTATGTACTCATGAGATATCAAACAAGAATCAAGCTCAGACACCCACAGTTGTCCCTGCCTATAAGTAAGACCTCCCTTGAATTGCCTGCAAGACGTTTGAAGATTGTTAACAACCAAAAGTTTTTCATCTACACAAATCCCGAGTAACATCCTCCCATTGTCATTAGGGTTAGGTACGGCGTCCGGGATAGTAGGGTAAGAATAGCTAGGGAGATCCCCTCTCACCGGCAAGTCACGGACACCGACACCAAAACGAGCGTTAAAATCACCCATCACCACACAACCACCTACATAAGACTTAACGTTCTCCTGTATTTTACTAAGTAATGACATGTCAAAATAAGGTGAATCAGATGGGGGGACATAACAAAAACCAAATAACACATTCGGCACACAACTAATTGTGAGCCACACCTGATCACTAATACTTATATCTTCAGTCACAACGTAAGAAAAAAGACACCTACGGATCAAAACACAAGTATCATACCTCCGCGGTGTTCTGCGTTCCTATTACGACTAATACAAGATACATACACACACACACACACAGAAAGAATGTAATATTATTTCGCGCCAAGATGTTATGTGCTTGTCGTGCTTTCATGTATTATTACCATTTGAGTTAAAGCATATTCTCTTGGGAAACACTTTTCATTAGCCGTACATTTTTCTCATTTACAGTTAATCATGGGAACTGTAAAACCATTTCACCCTTCACTTCATGCTATTTACCGCTTGACCTCACCGTTTGAAACCGCACACATGCCATACCTATATTTCAAATATTAACAAATTGCTCTGGTAACTAATACCTGACAAGGCATATATATTTTTCGCCGTTATGAAATGCTATTTCTGAAGAGTTTATTCCCCATTCTTTTTCTTCATTTAATTTTTGTCGCAAAATTTCCTTTTGCAGATGCGTGCGTGCATTTTGTCAAAACTCCAGAAGAAATAGTGACTCATGTACCCGTTTTGAAGCATTTTTAAGTTTTTTGTCCGCAAGGATAAAGATTTTTGGTAGCAATGTGATTAGGTATTGTTGAAATATTCTTTGATGTAGATATAAAGGTTTTTTTAAAGAATTTTTTTCTGGTGTGCTTGCATAAGTGTCGGGGCAGAGAAGGTTAGTGGGTTTATAACATTTTTCCCACGGAGGGCCACCCAGTCAAGCAAATCAGAAACTGTTCAGGAAAAATTAAAGGGAAATGTGGACGTACAAATTAGTTCCCTTGTAACGTAACTCAGTGAACTTTAAACTTTTCTTAAGTATTTCATGGATTTAAAAATGTTCCGGGATTCTCGTTGTCCGTGTTAGACATAATCGAGGAAGCAAAGATCATTTTTTGTAAGGACAAGCATACAGTGAAATTTAAATAGAGTTAGAAGTTTCTTTCACCTTTATATTTACTAGAAATTTAAAGAGAAACTTTTCTACAGTTCATTTCCATCAAAGGACACATTGGAAATGTCCTGGAATCCAAACATAAGTTTCGTGTTTTAATTTTTTTTCTTTTTATTCTCGCCACGGCTATGTCAATTAATTTTATATGCATTTGCGTTTAGGTGAAATGCATATCAAAATGACTTGGAATTATGAAATTCATTACCTGACGGGACACGAAGTACGTGTCTAAAGCAGACATAACCTCTCGAGTGTCAATCCCATTAAAATTTATTTTTTTCTTGTTAATGTAAATTGTAAATTTTGATATAGTACTTGACTACCTGATAATAATCCCCATTAATTCTCTAACGAGTTGTGCATTAAAATATAAATGAGTGACTTTTGAAACCGTGGTTACAATTAACATTTCAACTTTTCAGTTTTATGTCTTTAATGGCAGATGGTTTTTTCCATTTTAAGGAGGGTTTGCATTATCAAAACAAACCATGAATTTGATTTAGCTTTCAAAGTACGATCATAGTTTGGGAAGTGACGTCAATATCTATGGAAATGACTTATAGTGTATTACCTTTCTGTTTCGTCTTGGGAAGAGGAAGTTTTATTATGAAAGCCGGACTCGGTATAGAATGCACGGATGGAAATTAGAACCTCTCCTCACCACCGAAGCACGGGAAGAGTCTTGTGTAAATACTCCCACGCCCGCCCTCTCAATGGTTTACATGACAAAGTGCTGTACGTACGCAAAGTTCTTGCTTCGATGTGTCGGATAAACATTTCTTTCTGTTAATAGCTTATGGGTAACGCAGTCAAGAGAAGTACGGTTTAACTCTCTGCTTTCTTATTTCTTAAACTCAAGAAAATCGTGTATTTTCTTTTGGTATTGAATTTGGTTTAAACAAACTGGTAATATCGTTCAAATTAGTGAGAACTGCCGCCATTTGCTGACAGAAAGGAAAGAAAAGAAAATATATTTCTATATGAATTTTTCAGAATTTCCTGAATTCAGTTGAGAAATTGCTTGATAACCCGATGTATATAAGCAAATTACCACCATTTTCAGCACTGTCAGCTTTCAATCTAGTCCGCACCAAAAAAAGTGGTTCATCGAACATTTTCATTGTTTTACAACTAGCGTTTTGGTATTAGTACTTAGTCATGATATTTACTTCTCTCTCTCTCTCTCTCTCTCTCTCTCTCTCTCTCTCTCTCTCTCTCTCTCTCTCTCACTTTCACACACGCATACACAAAGCCACACAATATGGACATGTGAGCCCTTTTGCTCATAAAACTTGCACAAAGTGTGTGTCTGATGTACCGCTTACTTATATGAAGGACCTTTTGAAAAAATCAATCGCTTCAGTGGTGTTTTCCCATTAAGACTCCTTTGAAATGTCAATTTAAGGATTTTCTTAACAATGAGCATTAATGACATCCCACGTTTTTCTGTAAGTAGAACGTAATGGTTTTTAAGACTTGGGGGAGACAGTATGACAAAAGACACTGATCTGCATACAGTTCAGATTTATCCTCGGAAATGGGATTACTGGATTTACACGTGATCAGCTGCCTGCGTAAAAATTGATGGTTTTCAGTTCAATTAAGTTTTTTATTCCCTTCGCAGAACATTCAACTAAAAGAAAAAAAAAGCAGGCCGAGAAACGGACCAAAGAAAATTGTATTTATCCCCTCTTCTGCGTCCAGAGAAAAATGGCGTCGATAAATGAAGTGATTTCCCTCTGGCATATATATGAACTTTATAAAATTTTCTGTCGCACTTGCTCAGCGATTTCCTTTCCTCCTTATAAACGACCGACTTCAGGGCCTTACGATAAGATCGTATTTTTTTGTGGGAATTATGGCCACCTCTGGAAATTCGCCTTTCTCTTCCACCTTTTCTGCGTGTGACTCTTGCCACTGCGGTGTATTTTCCCCTTTATATTCTTATTTCATTGTTCTGGTTTTTGGTGACTGCTTCGTTTTATTTTTATAATTTTATCGTGAACCTCTTTCAGTAAAGCCGCTTTAGTGTGTTAGAAAACAGAGAAATGGAAGTTCACGTATCTTCTGTGGGCACGAATTTAGTGAGAACATTATCTCGAACCTTCGTTGATGTTCATCGATGGTAGATGATTTCGGACTTTTTGTCCTTTTTAGTTTTCTGTAAAAGAAAACTATTGAGAGGGCTTTGTCTGTCCGTCCGCACTTTTTCTGTCCACCCATTTAAAGTGGTACGTATCAGCTCCAATAATAAAAACAAGTAAGAAATGCGTCGAAGTTTCTCCGGCGCAATCGAGTTTTCTGTACAGCGTATAATGCTGTATGCAACTTTAAGCAATGGCCCATGAAACTCTTAATCGCAGCCCATGAAACTTTCAGCCACGGCCCGGTGGTGGCTTGTGTCGTTGGTACCTGTAGCGGTGGCAGACTTACGAGTATGGCTAACTTTAACCTTAAATAAAATAAAAACTATTGAGGCTAGAGGGCTGCAAATTGTTGTGTTGATCAGCCACCCTCCAATCATCAAACACCAAAATGCAGCCCTCTAGCCTCAGTAGTTTTTATTTTATTTAAGGTAGAGCCCAAATATGGGGAATGGAGGCGAAAAAACCGCAGTGGAAACTATAAACACTGGAGAAAAAATGGATTATGCAGAACAGGCCTGTAACAAAATTGATTATGCAAAACGTTGTGGCTTACACTCGTCAGATAAGTCCCACTGATCATAGTATATAATCCCGGGGTTGTAATGAAACAAAAGACAATAGCAGGAAAATCAACAATAGTGAAACCAAACAAAAATGAAAGACTTATGATACATTTGAATATAGATATTAAACAGTGATAAAAAGAAAGACGGGGACCAGATAAGTGAATGAAAGCTAAAGTAATGCATAAGATGAAGGAAGATACGAATGATAGGATAACTACGGTCGTAATGAATGCATGTAGAATTTTTGAGAAGCTTTTTCAGAAACCTGAAGTATCAACAAAACTTCACCTTTGTCCTGCCATTCATATCTTAATTCATCTTTGACATATGTATATATTTCACCTAAACACCTTTATCGTATGGAAGAGTCGCACTAGAGGGTGCTACCATTCAGGATTACCACAAGCCCCATGTGACCTGCCGCGATATTTCTCTAGGGGCTCATGCATCGGAAAAGACCCAGCGTTGCTCAGCTGTGCTGATCTGATGACCGGGGCTGGCATGTAATTGGGTTCTTATGCATACATATGTATGTATATATATGTACATATATATAGATTTATACAAACACCATACGTTTTCCTACCGACCCTAATCAAGGTTTACTCAGCAATGACCCAATTTATTAACCTTATCCCTTCTGGTTGAAATCATCAACACACAATCACAACATACACCTAACTACCAGGTGCAAAAATCATGGGTACAGTGGGTTTAACAGAGCAACTGCGCACCCAAGGAATCCTCCAGCCCAGCGAGTTTTCCCAACTTCCTGACGCTGACCCAATAGGATCATACGTGCCAGGATTAATAGAACAGTACTCTGTTAGTCCTAAAACGTGCGTTCCCACTGGGCCATACAAGTCTAAAAGAAGTTGGAACCTGTCCGATTACCTGTAGGCATATATATAGAATGCTAAGACCATACCAATCAAGAGACTCATATATATATATATATAAAAATATATATATATATATATATATATATATATATATATATATATATATATATATATATATATATATATATATATATATATATATATATATATATATATATATATATATATATATATATATATACATACACTGAAATGAGAGAATGAAAGCTCCTTTCCGTAAGAAAAAAGCGTGATCGACAGTACTGATATCCTATATTTATTGGTGGAACCTAAAACAACAATAATAAGCTATAACATCAGTCACAGGAGGACCGCTGATTCCCATTCGGTTTCGGAAAAGGAAAAATTAAGTCACTGAAGCGACCACTAGGAAATCGAATAACGAATGGGACGGCGTTTGCATATGGCATAACATCCTATCCGCTCTCTTCTATTGTTCATATTATTTTTTATATTTCCCTCCGTGTACATAAATCTTATCGGCCGATTATCTTTTCTTTGGCGATCTCCATCCGCGCCATTAAGCTGATATGCTTATTTATTGCTGGATAATGTGCTGAAGAGGCCGTAGTTTAGAGTTCCTCTTCCCCCGTCGCTTTCTCTCCTCTTTTGTTTGTTTTGGTGCGTCTGGGCGGCAGGGATATTTCTAGAAGCCTCAATGGGCGCTTTGTCTGAGATTCCGTAGTTTCGGGTCTCGGGATTCTTCCCGACTTTTCGCTCTTCCGCAGGATGAGAGTCCTGTCGTGGTTTCCCCTCAGGCTGTATTTCGGTAAAGGGAAATTTTTATGTCATAGCCTTATCGCCAAATGCCTGTTTGCTATCAGGTGCCGAACGGTAAAATGCTCAGTAGAGAAAAGCATCTGAGGAACGTGTGAGACAATTGCTTTCCGGCGACCAGTGCTGCCAAGCAAAACCTTTCGAAAGAGATTTGAAAATCATAAATTCACTTGTGCACATCGAATGAATTAAACTCGTTAGCAACTTTAAGCCATGAAGAAGTACTCGCTTGAAATGATTTCCATGTGATAAATTTAATTACATTAAATTTACAGTTTTTGATCCGTTCCCGATTAGAAAAATCTGTAATTACTCGTACTGAGTATTAAATTAATTAGATGAATCAGTGATAATTTTCCTTCATTTTTGATACTGGACGACCAATGTTTCCTTCAAATATAACAAAGGAAATATGAAGCCTGCAAATTTTCCCATAATTATTAATGAAAAACTATTTTCCTGTTTTTCAACTATGTGAAGAATTATTCCAAAGTTTTGGCAATTTAGTATTTCTGACCAATTCTCAGATATATGAGATGTAATTTTTAATGAATTTTGAGCCTGTAATTCGTCGAAGAGTTTTGGGATAATGAGGGGATAAATTATGATTATATTTTGCAAATATCAACTTACGTCCTTTGCTTTCAAACTGAAGATCAGAAGGAAAAGTGAACATTCCTAAAAGAACTTTAACCACTCTCCCCAACCCAAAACCCATGTTATTATTATTATTATTATTATTATTATTATTATTATTATTATTATTATTGTTGTTGTTGTTGTTGTTGTTGTTTTTGTTGTTGTTGTTGCTGCTGCTGCTGCTGCTGCTGCTGCTGCTGCTGTTGTTGTCGTTGTTGTCGTTGTTATGATAAGACGAGTAGAAATAAAAGTTGAAGGCGAAACAAAGGTTAATTTTGAATGCTTCTGACATTTCGATTTCTTGCTTAAAGGATAATTAAACTCATCTAAATTGCTACATATAATAATAATAATAATAATAATAATAATAATAATAATAATAATAATAATAATAATAATAATAATAATAATATAATAACAATAATCAGCATTCTTTAGACTGCTGCAGATTCAGAAACAAAATATAGACACTTCAAAAATAATTCATGTTTATGTGTGCACCAACGAGAGTCCACCGGTAATGAATTTTACGTTTTGTTTAGACTTGCCATCGACCATCCCTGGTCCAGCCTCTCATTACTGGCTACTGTATAAATAGGCCTATGCAATAGAAGGTACCTTAGTCCTAGCTCCGGGACGGTACTTAACGTCCCTGGGGTCGATCCTCATGTCTATTGCCGTCATTTCTGACGGTATGCGTCAGTTTGATAAGAATATTGATAAGGTGTCTCAAATGAAAACCATTTATTTTTTTTTTTTTACTAGCGTACAACTAGCTTACTTATTGGGGCAGCGAAGGACACTTCTCACTGCCTCCTCCAAGTTCGTCGTTGGGCGAGTCGGTAGAGTTGTCGGTTAGCACTCGCTAGGCCCGAGTTCGAGAGTCTCTGGCCGGCTAATGAAGAATTAGAGGAATTTATTTCTGGTGATCGAAATTCATTTCTCGCTATAATGTGGTTCGGATTCCACAATAAGCTGTAGGTCTCGTTGCTAGGTAACCAACTGGTTCTTAGCCACGTAAAATAAGTCTAATCCTTCGGGCCAGCCCTAGGAGAGCTGTTAATCAGCTCAGTGGTCTGGTTAAACTAAGGTATACTCTCTCTCACTGCCTCCCTTTTGGTATTTTTGGCTGTGGGGTATCTCAGGTGCCACATCTAGCAGTATAATGTCAACTCGTGACCATATTACGAATTTTCTCAACAATGACCCGTACCAGAAGCCTCCGTCCTGTGGCTCTGCTGCAGGTCATGGGTATATTTTGTTAATAAAAAAATTCAAAGTAAAAATTATTCGTAACATTTTTCTGCTGTTTCAACTTTCTTGTTATAATTACGAATTAATCATTACCAAAATGATTAAGCCACAGCCTAATGGGACTGCCTCCTCCAAGGGAAGTGGATAGACATATTGCAGACTCCAAGCATGGCGCATTAGGTGGTACAAAGGGGGCCTTTGCAGCACTCCAGCGTCACCCAGCTCTATTGCTTTCTTTCACCCTAGCTGTCCAGCTTCTTCAACTTTTCATTGCCCAAGTTTTTACCCCTCATTTCAATAAAGATCCTCCATACGATTCATAAGAAATGGCTCATCATCTCAACCTTGTAATGAAAAAGAGAAAAATTCGGCCTTTTAGCTGGACGAGTCCTACTTTTAGAGGTAAGGTACCCTACTGGTGAGTACAGAAATTCTTGAGGGCTGGTGAGCTGTCGTGACCGGCCACCTGAAATGCAACTGGCACGTGGAAAACAACAAATCTGACTCGTTAACCATGACGTAAGTCAAACTTGTGCAGCGTCGACTCGTCAGATCGCTAGGAATTCTTGTACTCCTTTCTTCTAACTCCTAAGCAAAGTTTTCAAGTTAAGTGTCACACTTTGATTAAAGTTTGGACAGATAATGTTAATCAGAATTTCCATACGGGCCTGGCATCGTATAGGTATCTCTAAACGTGTAAACACACACACACACACACACACACACACATATATATATATATATATATATATATATATATATATATATATATCTTCGTTTTTAACGTGCTTTTATACCCATTTTTATATGGGATAAGCACGGTGCCTTCTTTGAAGGACTTTGATTTGGCGGTGGGGTAGGCCGTAACCTCGACCGGCTGCCCTGCCTGACATCGCTTAGACCCCGGTACCGAACGTGTACATGTATTACCGAAACCCCTGCTCCCTTTCTCCCAGCAGCACGAGGAGAACTGGGCGGGTAGTCCGACAGTTCGAGACGTGTGAGGTGTCTGTTATGTTTTTAGAAGATGTTGGAGTGGCTTTGTTTATGTGTGTATTAGTCTGTAACATCCATTTGCTTTCAGCAAACCTATCCGTTGATTACATACGTAATCCCGGGATGTCTACACGGATAGCAAAGTTTCCGCCTCTGACTGGTCGGCTGCGATTGAACCCTCGCCACAGGCTTCTATGAAGTCTGTGGTTGCCACTCTACCAACCAAGCCATCGAGGCTCTCTCTCTCTCTCTCTCTCTCTCTCTCTCTCTCTCTCTCTCTCTCTCTCTCTCTCTCTCTCTCTATATATATATATATATATATATATATATATATATATATATATATATATATATATATATATATATATATATATATATATATATAGGCTTACACATATATATGTATATATATATATATATATATATATATATATATATATATATATATATATATATATATATATATATATATATATATATATATGTGTGTGTGTGTGTGTGTGTGTGTGCTCTTATATATACGTATTATTTTCTTCCGACCAAAGAAGACAACGCTTGGTACCTAAGATACCGATAGAGGAATTTTACAGTTTTTTGTCCCATGTGTACGTGAGTTATCGTCAGTGATTAAAGATGTATTTCTGATCATCGCTAAGCAGCTGACGGATAAGTGCACATTTTGAAAACACGAGGATTCTGCATTTGTTGGGAATTTTCGAAACGTTGTTGAACGGATTGTACAAGTCCTCTTTTAGCGACGCAAGCAAACACTAAACATAAATGCATGCAAGATTTATTTGCCTCTCTCAGTAAATAAGATTAATGAGTAAAAGGTTACAGGTCATAGTTCATAACTTTTTACTTCGCACAATACAGTCACCCTCTCTCTCTCTCTTTATATATATATATATATATATATATATATATATATATATATATATATATATATATGTGTGTGTGTGTGTGTGTGTGTGTGTGTGTGTGTGTGTGTGTGTGTGTGTGTGTGTGTGTGTGTGTGTAATGTATATATTTATATATCAGATATTAAGCTCAAATCCCCTTCGTGAATTCGGTATTAATGGGTATTTGTGATTTAATACTTGGGTATGTATGTGTCTTTATAAGAGTGTTTACGTTTGTGACTGTAAGATGAGAAGGGAATTATGTATTCTAGCAAATCTGCTGCGGGATTACTTAGTACTTTGTAATATTCTTATCCCTCAGTTTTTATGAGTAGCTGGAATACCACGCTTTATGCGTTAACTAGGTTGAACATTTGATTTTAGTCGTATGGTGCCGGCAATGATAATAATTCAGCTTCATGTATATAACTTAAAGCGCTTGTGCAATTCAAGTTTGTTTAGTAATTGCTAAAGTATCAGTACTAGGGATACAAAGATTTAACTTGCACAAATAAATTCGCTGATACATATATGGACTGGAGGGATAATTGTTTTCATTTACCGTAAGAGGTTGCTATGCCGTAGGTTTACAGCAGAGATAAAAACTCGCTTTTGACAAAAACAAGTCCCTATATATCAGTAACATCGATCTGGTTTCTTATTGTTAGATTTGTTTTTGTTTCGCATGTTTTGGATATTCTGGAATTGTCCCTTTTCTGTGCAAATTGGGGACGCCTGACGGTCTTGGATTTTTCTTTTTTTCCCTGGACCGACCCTCCTGTAGGACGGTTAGAAGTCGAACTGACTGAATTACTTATCAGTGAAGAGACAAGATGCACATCCGTATGCATTTACTCTGTTACTGGCCAAGAAATAACTTAAAAAGTTTGGCTTCCCGAACTAAGTTTTATTAACAGTTCTTGAATCTTTTTTCCTCTCTATTTAGACAATTTTTCAGACCCAAATCAACGAATGAAAGTTCCTTGATGGATATACCTCCTGTGCAACTGCAAAGTTTTGTTTTGTTGTGCACGAAATTTTAGTGCAGATTAAAGTTATGTGTCAGTAATGCTTCTCCCTTTATAGAATTATGACCCCTTGTGAATTACTGTTTTTTCTTTGATAAAATATAAAGATTTCAGTGAGGTGATTTGCATCATGTGTTTTTTTACTTAAAAGAAAGAAATGTCTGGACTAGCTAATGACACGAGCAGTCATAACGAATATATAACGAGAGAAACTCATATTATAACCGACCGCGTACACTTGCGTTGACTTTCCTGAGTGGCATCAGTCTTTGCAATGATAATATAATTCCATCTAACAACTCAAATTATTAGGTAATTAGCTACAGTGGAACAGTGCCATTTCTTCGGCTAAATGCTCAGTCTCCTTCCCAGTTGAGTACCTGAACAACTGCACAACCAGACAACCAAGAGAGAGGTCATTAATCATCCAGGCACATTAGACAACCACCAGATGTGCCTCTAATGACCTAATGTGACCCAATTAACGGTCCAAGGCACAGGGCCGGCGATTATGGGATTTATAAGAGAGAGCCGTCAACCCGATGATTTATATCGGATGGAATGCATTTTCTGGTTTTAATTTTCAACGCGTGGGTTGAGAGAACCTCCCATTATGATTTTTTTTTTTTATCTTAGGTTTTAGTAGGGATATGAAGAGGACATTACCTCTCTCTCTCTCTCCTCTCTCTCTCTCTCTCTCTCTCTCTCTAGTTCCTCATTGGACTGGTTGGTATCGTTCTCGGTTGGCGCTCTGCTGGGTCCGCGTTCGATTCTCCGACCGGCTAATGAAGAATTAGAGAAATTTACTTCTGGTGATAGAAATTCATTTCTCGTCACAATGTGGTTCGGATTCCACAATAAGCTGTAGGTTCCGTTGTTAGGTAACCAGTTGGTTCTTAGCCACGTAAAATGAATCTAATCCTTCGGGCCAGCACTAGGAGAGCTGTTAATCAGCTCAGTGGTCCGGTTAAACTAAGGTATACTTAACTCTCTCTCTCTCTCTCTCTCTCTCTCTCTCTCTCTCTCTCTCTCTCTCTCTCTCTCTCTCTGTATATATCATCGTATTTTGTAATGTCGGTAAAGCATTTGTCATTATTGTCTTATTTCTTATATGAATCTCTAGTATTTTCAGAGTAATTATTACAGTTACATGAATACAATAAAATTTAATGGAGTTACGGAGTAAGTTCTGCCAAAGGTTGAAATGGGATCGAAGCATGTACTACCACGTTGATTTTTAGTACATGAAACTGTATATATAATATTTTTTGTTAACATCCATTCATGGACACTGTAATCATCCCGAGGGCAGGTAGATAAGCTATGTGAGAAATATAATTGCTTTTTCCGTCTTCTTTCCTGAGAAACTATATGGCTCTTTAACACAGAAAAATAAGGAAGAAAGAGAAGGAGTCATTAAGTAATCTCTGAACGGATTTTTTTTCGGAGCAGAGAATTTGGTATTTCAAATGACACGGATGGCGCAGTTATACAGAAATTATCAGTTGTTGCTTGTTAATACCACCGTGTTGTATATTATGACTAGGAATCGAGAAACGGTATAATGAAAAAGTTAGGTAACAGGCTTGTCGTAAACAATTGCTTGCTATAAACTAAGAGGAGCTATATATACCTCATGCTATCAGTGGGTTCTTCATCAAACGCTTCTTTGAGTTAAGCTGATCTGATCCTGCAAGGCTACGAAAGGCTGCTTGCGCTTGGGTAAGTTATGTCTTGATGTAAAATTACGGCCCGTTCTTGTTGTGATATGAAAGCAACGTTTACACAATGAATGGATGAACACCATGGCAATTGCAGTAACTGAATAGACATTGGTAATACACTCACTCAATAAAGACCAGATTTATTCCCTACGTAGGTAAATGACACTTCTACTATGTATTCGAAATGGACCGACGTCTGAGCCTAATGAGTAAACTATTATTAGTCAGCGCGCAGTGATTCACCACAGTATAGTAAAGTAAAAGCCAAGTATAATAGACCAAAATAAAATGGGTTTGTTTTGATGCCGACCTGTTATGGAAAGCGCCCCAAAATCTCGCGTATTTTGTGAGGCTTAGTTATCTCCCTAATAGCTGCAATCCATCGTTCTCTTCTCTCTTTTTGAGCTGGGATTTGATAAAATAATGATGCTAAAGCAGAATCAACGTGTTTGTTTGCCTACCGTAGTGGGTAACAGCTTTTAGGCAGAGTTATCCGGCCAGGGAAATATTGCTATAGTTGTATTTGTTAGCAGTCGTGAGCGCCAGTGCCCTCTCGGCAAATGGAGTCGTCGGCAGTCTGCGTTCCTCAGTGGGTAACACTTATTTCAGTCAGTGGAAACGTTTCTCCACGCTTGTAAAAAATGAATGGTCATTCCTCAGGCGAACATTTAGTTGTTGTTTAAATAGAAAAGATAAACTTTCTATTGAATTTTACTTGGAAATTTAGTGTCCTTCTCCCTCGTGTTATTTGCAAGTAGATCCCTTAGAGAGAACTTTTTGAAAACGAATGACGACACTCGTCAAAACATTCCTCAGACTAGTCTACCGTCCACTTGTCCACAAGCACTGGCACGAACGCACAGAGCGCAGCCCGCCTGTGCTTTTGTGGTGTGGAGGAAAGCATATTAATTTTCGGTATGGGAATATAAAGATCCTTATCTCATGAGAATAAGAGGGATGCAAGAATTAATATGCCTGTGTGTACGTGCATGTTGCGAGAGACCAGATTCAAATTATAGATATCTCTCGTGACGATAAGTCTCTTTTCCTTCAAATATACATACATACACACACACACAGTATACACACACATTATATATATATATATATATATATATATATATATATATATATATATATATATATATATATATATATATATACATAGTTACCTTTATGAGGATACCTATAATGAACAGTGTATAAGTAAACAATTCAGTAAATATACACACACGCAGACATATCCGTATTATATATATATGTATATGTATATATTAACTATGTATATATATATATATATATATATATATATATATATATGATACGGGTATGTCTTTGTATGTGTATATTTTTATTTATAGACACACTTTGAGTTTTTACTTTTCGATTGTTTTTAACATAAGTTTAGATTGCGGTAAATAGGCTTTGAAATTTTAAGGAGGACTTGCTAAGTAAATTTGTTATTCAGTATGACAAGTCTAGCTGTAAATATTTATTGGAACCTTTGTTGTTGAATGATGAATGTCCTTCATTTCATAGACACGTAGGCTACATTTTAGGTCATTTTACAAACTAAAAGTCATCATCATTAAGATATAAGCGTAAATGCATTAAAAGGTAGATTTGAATTGTTTATATATATATATATATATATATATATATATATATATATATATATATATGTATATACATATAAATTATATGTATTTCTTCATACCTTTTGGATACACATGTCACTATGTACATACATACTTTACACACACACACATATATATATATATATATATATATATATATATATATATATATATATATATATATATATATATATATATATATATATATATGTGTGTGTGTGTGTGTGTGTGTGTGTGTGTGTGTGTGTGTGTGCTAGCTAGGTAAAGTCCACAATGAAATTCCTGTTACAGAACATAGTATATTAAAAATACAGATGTACAGAGCTTATAGCTTATTTCTTTGAAGCACGTGTCCCAGTGTTCATTCCCATCATATCTCACGTTAAAAGTGGTAAGTCGAATGAAATGTTAGCAATTCGAGCTGATGGGTTAGGTAGGTGAATAAAATTCACATGTATGCTGGGCGCTAGGCGCCTGTCCTGGAAAAGCCCTCAAGTATACGTATATGTATGTGTGTGCTAGGTAAAGTCCACAATGAAATTCCTGTTACAGAACATTGTATATTAAAATATATATATATCGCTCCTTTGCCAGAAGAGTGACAGAACTCAAAAATTGCTATTTTTCAGGAGAAGCATTTTGAAGTTGAAAGCTCTTTATGCTCTTTATAGTGTAATAGTGACATGTCATGCCCTCTAGCGGTTCGTATTACAAATACAAGTAAGACGTTTTTACCACAATATTAAACAAAGAATGGGCTATCTGCTAGTATCAATAACTCAAAAAACGCATTTTTGTAGTTGTGTCACTCCTCTGGCAAATGAGCGATATGTACAGAGCTTATAGCTTTCGTCCATCTGCTGTGGACTTGATCACTAAAATGGAGTATAATAATATACAACTCAAGAAACCAAATAAATCAGGAAACCACATAAATGCAAACAAACGTTACAGAAAGTAACACTATTTAATCAGGTGTTAAAATTGATAAGGGCCCGACAACCTGATTAAATAGTTATACTTTGTGTAATGTTTGTTTGTATATATATGGTTTCCTGCTTTATTTTGCTTCTTGAGTTGTACATTATACTCCATTTTAGTGATCAAGTCCACAGCAGATGGACGAAAGCTATAAGCTCTGTACATATATATTTTTAAAATACTATGTTGTTACAGGAATTTCATCCTGGATTTTACCTAACATTTGTCTGTATACGACATAGTCCTTTTATATTTCATATATATATATATATATATATATATATATATATATATATATATATATATATATATATATATATATATATATATAATTATATATAATATGATGTGCGTGTAAGTATGCATGTATACATATGCATGTGTGTAGTGCTAACGATTTTCCACATATTATGCGGAGTTATTTGCAAGTGGTTATTTTGCTAAGAAGTCACTCCGGGTTTATCCCTAAAGATGAAATACATAGCGGGTCAAAGTAAAAATTATATATTTCAGCAAAGTTCCTCACAGGACGAGTCGATATCGTTCTCGGCTAGCACTCTGCCGGGCCCGCGTTCGATTCTCCGAACGGCCAGTGAAGAATGAGAGGAATTTATTTCTGGTGATAGAAATTCATTTCTCGGTATAATGTGGTTCGGATTCCACAATAAGCTGTAGGTCCCGTTGCTAGATAACCAATTGGTTCTTAGCCATGTAAGAGAAGTCTAATCCTTCGGGCCGGCCCTAGGAGAGCTGTTAATCAGCGCAGTGGTCTGGTTAAACTAAGGTATACTTAACTTATATTTCAGCAATGGCCGAGCGAGAATTCCGTTCATGGGGCCATGAAAGCGCAATAAGGGTGATAATTGCCCTCTCCAGGCCTCTGTTTATGGCAGTGGGAACAAAGCCACACAAATATAAATAAGAAAGAGCATAACAATGATTGATGACTAAGGGGACAAGAAAACTTCCTCGGTCGATACCGAGAAATCTCGGCTCGGTCTTTTTGTCTGCAAGACCCTTTTTAGTGCTTGTTGGTATTGCTCTTCATGCGGGGATGTTTACTGCCGTAGTTTTCCTTTGAAAGCATCTTGGATCATAAACGGAAATCATTGGGTATCGATGGTCATTACGTTATAGGAATAAATGAACTATGAAACTATTACTAAATAGGTTCTTCAGTAACGGCGGTTTTAAGGTCCTTCCCCATGAAATGTGGTCTTAATTGGAATAGATTTGTGTGATAAAAGCAGAAGAAATAGGTTGGCTTTTAGTTATGAAATGTGCTGATTCAGATTTTTTGAAGTCTAGCGTGGGTGAGAACTATACAAGACAGGTTAAACTGATCCTAAAGTTGTTTGCAGATAGGGAAACGGTTTTGCACTTGATATACACTGTCTGCCTGCCAATAGCTAAGGAATAACTTCGTCTCTGTATTTGAGAATATTTGTGGATTAAGGGGTAAGGGTGTCCGAAAATTTAAATATTCGTATCTCGAAAATCGTGCATGGTGTATTAGTTTGGTCTCCCGTTACCTCTTTTATATATTTTTTATACCAAATATATCAAAGTAAGTGTAAAATTGGCCAACAGCACCGTAATTTCTTTTACGGAAGAAAATATGTCATATTGTTACATATGGTCGCTATTCCTGTTCTCTAGTTCAGTATTGCTGTTTTGATAATATATTATCATATTGCTCTAATAACTAACCATTATTCGCTTTTCAAAAGTAGTATCAGTTTTCACTTAGATGTATATTTCACACAAAAAATCTTGTCTTGTAAGATCTGGTAAAACTATGGAAATACCGACAGATGTTTGTGAATTTTAATTACGAAAACTAAACTTCCAGATCTACAGAATGTGGAGTTATTAAAGTCAAATGAACAGTGCAATTTCTATGCAAAAAGCTCTGTAAATATTGCATGCATTTTTTCGTTTCCTATTGAATTTGAAAGAAAGAAAAAGTGAGTCTGAAATTTGTTTATTAATATGTTTAGCAGCATACAGTAGTAATACTTAGAAAAAGTGAGACTTTGCAAAATAGTGTTTATGTGAGAATAATGTGTTTTATGATTTCCATGTACAAAAAGATGAAAGGAACTTTTTCCTAGAGCTGTAGCCTGTGGAAACATGTTTTGCAGCATTAAATCATTCCGCCGGCTGCTATTATTCAGTTTTTGTCCTCTCTCTCTCTCTCTCTCTCTCTCTCTCTCTCTCTCTCTCTCTCTCTCTCTCTCTCTCTCTCTCTCTCTCTCCTGTCCTTTAAATGAAAGAAAAAACATTACAATACTGGGCGTCGCGAGATTTAAAAGATTGTCTGTCTAAATAACGATTTTTTCCTGGCCTTTTACTTTGTATTGCATTCATTATTTTATAGCGATATATTGATATTTTTAATATTTTTTCGTGCTTATTGCTATTACATTTCAAGACATACAGCTTTCCATTTTCAGAGGAATGGTTCTTTGTGGCAAATGAAATGTTTTGACACACTACGGTCAAATTACATTTGAGCTGATGGTACGAGCTGTCAGGGTAAAAAAAAAAAAATAGTAATAATGAAAATATTGATTATGATGGTAAGAAAACTTGAAGTAATATTGATAAAGAATGATGACGATGGCGGTCTTAAGTAAGTGCGAGTTACGGTGCTCGATCGTATTATTCCTGGCGGCGAAATAAGCCCATTGAATATCTGGGAGATTTGACATTGTTTGTCGCCTTGTACAGCAGTCCACAATGCGTGAAGGTTACCATATTGAGGACAAGAGAACGAATTTTGATGCATAAAGGTATATATATATTTTGTTCAGAACACCTGTGGTTAGTAGCATGAATTGGCAAACGCCGAACTAACGTTAACTTATCGTGAAATCTTAAATTTCGGGCGTAATTACCATACATAGTAAACATGTAGGCCTAATGCAGTTAATTGCCTTAACACCACCATCTCTCTCTCTCTCTCTCACACACACACACACACACACACACACACACACACACACACACACACACAGTGCATATAGCCACGAAACCATCAACAACCACATTTCCTGCCTTCCCCAAAAATGATTTTGAATAGAAATAGAAGGGAAACGCATCAGAGAGAGAAACATGAAAATGAGAAAAGGTTTTTGGGCAACATAAGCCGACAGGATCCCTTTTCCAGCATAATATATTATTTCTCCTGGCAGTTAATTCAAGTCCATGTTATATAGGGGACACAGGTTCGGGCGGGCGACCTGCCCTTTTTTGTATTGGGGACCGGCAGATGTATACTTTGGCAGTTACAGCTACTGCAGGAGAAGAATACGGGAGCTGTCTGCCTCATAAAGTCTCTCTCTCTCTCTCTCTCTCTCTCTCTCTCTCTCTATTTTGTTGTCTGATTTCTTGTCATGTTTTAAATGATTAAGCTTGTCATTTCTCTTGTTTTCACCCTCCATTTCTTTTAAATTTTTCTTTTTTTCATCTCTTGGAATTTTATTATGAAATGGTCAGTTTTCTTTCAAGTTGTTTATGGCGTCGTTACAAACGGTCTCCTTTGCATTTCATATCACCACATTTAGAGTAATATGTTTATGTCTGTACACATATACTGCTACATTTCATATTTCCGAGGCATTTTTCGAATACGAAGAAAAACGAGGTTTCTATTAGCGTAACTCCAGACGGACCCAGGACTCTGCATTCATTTTTATTCAGACAGAAATACATGATAACTGTATATTCATATTTACATAATCGACATAACCGATGAAAGTAAAGTAGGCTCATAAGGTCCAAATGTCCCGAAATAGATTGTATGTAAAGCCATTATTCTGTAACTTACGATGACAGTAATACTCACATATTCCCAAAATAAAATTCTTTCTGGATGGAAAGTAATTTCTATGCCTTTATTTCGTTGGAGCAAACTCAAACTCACTGCTTATGAGTGAAGGGCGGTGGAGTTAGGGGACTGAAGGCTACACACATTGTTAAGCTGCTCCACGCAGATAACATTATGACTAAACTAACCGATGTCAGCGCGCACATATTTTACCCTTTTAACTCTTCTCCTCCCTGTGACCCCTCCCTTGACCCCGTCCCCCCGAGGGGAAAAAAGAGGAACAGGAAAGATACAGCGGCAAGAAGATAAAAAAGGAGATTCATGATTTACTCTCTAGAATTTAGAATCAACTTCATATCCGGAATAAAATATGACCAGCTGGTAGCAATGATTCTTATTCCCGGGAAAGAATTCTTTAAGAAAACGAGAGTTTGATACTTCCTTCTCCCAAATTATGGATAAAGTTCGGCGTGAGATTATCTCGGTTTATTTTTCCGTCGCCGCCTGACTCTTCTTTAGTATCGTTATTACCGTCATCATCATTAGCATTGTTATTTCTTTGCTTTTGTAATTAAGAGTGTTGTTTTTGTTGATACTGCAACTGTTATCATTTATGGTATCATATTTGTGGTTGTTATTGCAAAGTTTTTATTTTTAGATATGAACCTTGAAATTTAAAAATGCCACCCGCATTAGCTACAAGGGTACAGGAACCTTGCAATTAAAAAATGACACATGGAATAGTATCAACAGAGTGCCAATGATGAAAGGCTGCCAGTTATAGAAATGGTAGAAATGAACCTTGAAATTCAAAAATGACACCTATCATACTGTTGAAGAGTCTTCAGTGAGGATTTTGGAGCCAGCAGGAAGGCGGTGTCATTTTCTGAATCTAGAGCATGGTCATTATTGTTGTTTGATTTTCTCTGCAATTGTGAAATTAACTGTTCTTGGCTTAGTTATTGTAGTTAACATTAAAGTTATTTCTGTATTTCTTAAAAGAAACTGTACATCGAATTTGAGATGCAGTGTCGTACTACATCATCTGTGTTTTTCCTGGTGTTGAAGATAAATTTGAATTACTAACTAACGTTCATAATTTATAGTCCTGAAATTTTTATGATTATAATAGCTTATTTCAGAAAGGGTCAAGACCTTGATCTTAACGTCTTACTGTCTCTTGTCTCCGTTAAATATGGTGATTATCATGTGCTTGTCTTTCAAATCATGTATTTCAAGGCCCTGAGAATCATGTTTAGTCTCCTCGGTGTCCATAAATGAAGATGCTAATTAGACAGCTGTGTGGAATCAGCCTCGAAAGTGTTGAGGGACTTTTTGTTTTAAAATACATTTGCATTCAAAACAACCGAAAGTCACGTGCTAAGTAACTTTCTGAAAACAGATGTATGATCGGTTCTATCTGTCATTTGTATTAGCCAAATCAAATATCGGAGGTAAATTTACACAGCAAATTTGTGGGTGGCGAGATTTTAATTACTTATGTATTTTAGGATTTTTTCATTTAACATCTTTTTTTTTTCTTTTCTGTTTCGAAAGAATTCGTGCTTCCCAAAACCCCAAAACAGCCAATATTGAGCCTTATCGAATTTTAAGGATTAGGTAGGACAGTGAAATTACGTATGAACATAGACAGAAAATGATAACATTTATTACATTCATGTAAACTTGATCTAACATACGCATACATATTCATTTATGCATGCCTCTATAGATTGCATAGATACTGCGTTAATAGATACTCAAGGTTTCACTAAGCACACATGGTCATTTACAAACGAAGGACCATAATTCAAGTTGGAAATAAACAACGCTATAAAAACACACAGATGGCATGCTGATGCGCATAACTTGAAGGTAATACAATCAATACTAATCCGAAGATGGTATACGAGGAAGAGAAAATCATCTTAATTTGTTTTAGATGAAGGGGAGAAGTCGCCATTACTCTGCCTCCCTTACATAAATCATAGTTAAGCCTTGTCCTCACGACATCTTCCGAAGAAGAGGGAATATTTTATGGTCTTGGGTTTTTTTTTGCTGGGGACTGAGGCAGACAGACAGACAGACAGACAAACAGACAGACAGAGAGAGGGGGAAAAGAGAGAATAATATTGTATACGGATGAATTCAAGTCAAATGAGGCCAAGATATTTCGGGAGGCTTTACCTGCTCGTTTAACTTCTTGTGATTCCACGCAATCGTCGTCATGATGAGGACTTTTTTAGAGGAAGACCCCGGAAGATTTAAGTCTTATAATATTCAGTACTTTTTCGAAAAATATCTAGTTGCATTGAGCTGTTTTTTCATTCCATGAACCTGTTTCTTTTATGTGTAGGGAAAATTATTTCATACGACTCAAATAATCAAAGTGATAACAAAGCTTCCTTTATTGCAACTCCCGAAAGGGCATATTTCTTGTACTTGCCTTCAATACTGCATTGTCGAAGAACTAACACTCCTCTCTCTCTCTCTCTCTCTCTCTCTCTCTCTCTCTCTCTCTCTCTCTCTCTCTCTCTCTCTCTCTCTCTCTCGCGTTATTCACGTTGATTCCAAGGAGGGAGCAGGTGTTTAGCGATAAGAAAAAGTTTGCTACTACAAGAAAGAGGTGGAATAAGGTGAGAGAGTTTTGTCAGGTCTCAAGCTGAGACCGGAACGAAATCCTTCCCGATATTCGCTCAAGTGAGAAAATAGGAAGGGAAACTCTGCAACACGAGAGATGGAGAACGTAATTGTCGGTCTGAGTTTCATTCATATCTCTGTGTTGGTTGTTAACGTCAGAGATGGTTTGGTTTTAATTTTCGATATACGTTTTTACGCGGTGCTTTGTGTTTCTTTCAACAGCCGATAAATTTAATTTGCAACGAGCGTATACTTATACATGTGTTTGTTTATATATATATATATATATATATATATATATATATATATATATATATATATATATATATATATATATATATATATATATTTTTTTTTTTTTTTTTTTCAAAGGTAATTTTTACTTTTTGCTCCATTGGAACAACTCCCGGAAACTATACGAGGCTGCCACAATCGTTTTTCTGTTGTGTATGTTGTGCTGTTTTTTCAAATATTTCTTTTACTCTAAAAATACGTTTTACAGTCATTTAAAAAATATTTGATAAATCGTGACTGCTTTGGCTTAGAGCTTCGCTGTATGGTTTGTCTAGTTTGACAGTTATCATGTTGTTCTCTATCCCTTTTTTTTTTTTTGCCTGGCATCCGATTAGCTTCACCGAAGGTCGCTCTTTTCTTTTTTTTATCGTGGCCAGACCTAACTTTAATTAACCCCCTGCTACTAAGCCCAAAACCATCCTTACCCGAGTCCTGAGTGAAGAGTTAGAAAGATTTCTGAGCCGCAGATCACAGTGTAACACGCTCTGAAAATATTTGTGAGGTTAAGCATGTCTCGTTGCACGAGGTGGTTTGAGCAACAGTAGTAGGAGTATACTGTGACTGGTCATGTCTTCCCCACTAGGATTAGAAATTGGGTTTCTCGGTGTAGTCTGAATCGCAGTCATTTGTGGTCTGATTGTACCAAAAAGTGCTGCCATAAGCGTGGCACGAAATCTGATAAGTTATAAAAAAGCCAATACACTTGGGTATATATGAGGCTATCAGTCGAGCGCCATCCTGGGTCAAACTATTTTGTAATGTAATTTATTATATTTTAAAAATGGCACTTGGCATGTTTCTCGACTGAAAAGCTCATATGTAATTTAACTTAAATGAACACAGTACCCTCTCTCTCTCTCTCTCTCTCTCTCTCTCTCTCTCTCTCTCTCTCTCTCTCTCTCTCTCTCTCTCTCGTGCAGGAAATAAAAATGAACGTCGCAGTTAAAAAAAAAAAAAAGCACTTTGTTAGGTGATAAACACGTCGACGGGGCAAAATGCCACTGAATCATTTACTCTCTTCCAAAGCTGCATCTGTTGCACTCTCCCTGCCACCCCCTCCCGTCTCCCCCTCCCGCCATCCTACTCCGCAATAAAAAGAGGCCCAGTTTAGACATTGCCTGATTCAAGCAATTTTTTCCCCCGCACTGTTGTTACGGAACAATAGACACCTATTAAAAGCTTCGCAAAAACACTGGAAATCACTGAAAAAGATCTTCTCGTGCGTGTCCAATTAATTCGTTTATGGCTTTACAGCCCCGGGAAAAAAAGCCAGTCTTATTACAGCAAAAAAAAAAAGAAAAAAAAAAGAAAAAGGGGAAACGACGAATTTTATATTTCTATTTCAAAAGAATGTTGCCCAATTCTGCATCCCAAGCAACCCATAGGGTCGTGATACTTACGCTTGGGCTTGGATAATGTTTATATCTGCAGGTATTATAATCTCAGGATTCAGGTGTACTTTAGTGACTCGGTTTGCAATTTAGAGTAAGAATTTTGTTTCTTTCCATTATTCCGAAGAACAACATCACTGATGCCATGAATGTTTTTGTTTATTTTTACCGCCCGATTCCATCAAACACAAGCGTAATCTCCTTGCTTACTACGAGTTGTATAAATTTCCTTTATATCCAGTTTGATATGAAAACTTCTGGAGTCCGGCGTTATGCTTCAGTGCTCGTTCTTCCTCACTGTAAGGAACGCATTTTCATTAGACTGCGTACAGTTATTGTACACGGTCAGAGTATATCTTCTGTTCTCCACATTGTGTTAACGTCACACGTGTGTGTGTGTGTGTGTGTGTGTGTGTGTGTGCGTGTATGTTTGTGTGTGTATGTGTGTGTGTTCGTCTCTGTGTTTCTGCATGTTTTCTCACTCATGCTCTCTCATTCTATTTCCCGTGATATATAAAGATACCTTAATCGACAGACAATAAGCATTCTTTAAGCCTTTGTTCCAAATTTAGGATATTGCCATGACACTGTGGGATTCATTGTTATTACTCTTATTTTAACTCTGCAGTCGATGCGAAATTACTGTATGGTGTGTGCTATACTTGCTAGTTTTCCTTGGCGGACGTTGACCTTATAAAACATCGACAACTTCAGTGACAGAACTCCTCATCTGAAAACACATTAGGTCCGTCATTGGGGAACAAGAGTTTCCAAGCATTCCGTTTCTGTATCCCTCCGATATCCCCAGAAATTGAGCCTCGTGTGAGCAAAAACCAATGAATCTTTTGTCTGTAATATTTGTCAGTATACTTTAGCACCTTTTTCATGCACCTGGATCATGCAATATCCGCCCGTACAGTCGTCGTATTGTTTATTTCCGCTACCCGTGAAATATGAACGTACAGTTATCAGAATTCCTCCTGCAGTTTTTAAATGTTCTCTTGGTATTAGTAATATTGTATTACAATTCATTTCTGGTGTTGTTATTGTTGTTATTATTATTATCATTATTATTATTATTATTATTATTATTATTATTATTATTATTATTATTATTTGTGATTGACACTGAGAGTGAATCTAAGTAAATGCCTTTCATCCAAAGATTTTTTTCGTTCTCGAGTGGCGACAAAGCATTTTCATAAATATCGTAGGCCCGCGTTCGATTCTCCGGTCGGCCAGTGAAGGATTAGAGGAACTCATTTCTGGTGTTAGAAATTCATTTCTCGGTATGATGTGGTTCGGATTCCACAATAAGCTGTAGGTCCCGTTGCTAGGCAACCAGTTGGTTGTTAGCCACGTAAGATAAGTCTAATCCTTCGGGCCAGCCCTAGGAGAGCTGGTAATCAGCTTAGTGGTTTGGTTAAACTCAGGTACACTTAACTTTTTTATTTTCTTAAACAAACTATCAGAAAAGCTTCTGGAAAGTAACTTTTAATGAAAAATGGCGTTAGTGACTGAATAGTGAAAAGGCTACCCCTTTATTGAACTGGCTTCCGACCACTGCACCATTCCAGCTAAAGTCTAGATAGTACTGTATAATTTTTTTTCTTTTTTGCGAAAAGCCATGAACAGTAGAACTAACCACGTCGTGGTCTGTTTTCTTTTATGCTATGGCGAGTCTCGCCCAGAGGAGATGATAAGGTGATAAAACGAGTGTTAAACCCTCGTTCGCTATTATAGTACTGGCTGTCTATGAATGGAAGACTGACTCTGACAAGAGGAGAAAAGTAAATAATGTAAAGTTTGGGCTTGAAGTAATTCCTGTGCTTACGAACCGTAGAGTACTCTTAAAAAAAAAAAAAAAAAAAAAAAAATGGTGTGAAAATTGAAAATGGACTTTCCGGAAAGAAAGAGTGAGTGAATGAATCCAAACCTGAGGCAAATAACAAAAGAAAAATACCATGATTACGCTTCTACAAAACGAAAATATAATTTACAGCATGAATGAATGTCTCACTTTAGAGCTAGATTCATGGGCTTTACATAAAAAAAAAGCATTGTGTACATAAAAACAACCAGCATTATGCAAATACGTTTTTCAAGAGTATATAAAATAAGATGTCCAGCCATTATTGTTAATAGCATTGCAGGTCTAGACTTTTCCAGCAACTCCAAACTAGAATGATTTACTAATAATACTCAAGAAGGATTTTAGCGAAAGTTTATCAGTCGGAAAAAGAGAGTAAACTTCGTCGATAACCCGGATGCGGACCCAAGATCTTTTTGTACCTGGCCACTTACTTTTTGTTTTTCTTTGTATGCGAAGGAAGCCGTGACGAGCATATGAAACCCAAATCTTCGTTTGGCAGGATATCTGGAGCTTTTATGGATGGACCTTAATGAACATTAAAGAAGATGGATCGCGATTCAAAGAGGAAGTACGAGCATTTTTAAAGTGGTCTGGATCAAGAGATTTTTATAGAGATTTAATTGCGGAATTAATTAATTGTGGGAGAATGATGAAAGCCTGGTCGTTATTGGAAAACTTCCGAATTCACTTCGTTTTCTCATGATCATCTTTTCCGGCTGCCCCTTCCTTATTTTGGATATTAAAAAGTAGATCTTATTGTAGTTCAAAATATCAACCAAACTGCTGTGTTTCGTGGGAAAAGTGAATATTGGAGCATCGTTCATAATGTGAGTGGAAAGGATAACCCGTAAAACTTTCGGCTCTCTCTCTCTCTCTCTCTCTCTCTCTCTCTCTCTCTCTCTCTCTCTCTCTCTCTCTCTTACTTTATTTCAGCCTTCTTTTTTAATCTCTGAAGAACGGCGAAAGGAAATAATGGAAACAAACCCAGTTAGGAAGAACAGGATTTTCATGAAAATCCTTAACTCAGTGAACTAAGGCCATTATTATGAGCGTCGCATCTTGACAACTGGCCTTATACGAAAACGTTCTTCGGAAAGCGTTCGAAAGTTTGAGTTCGTATTCGCTTGGAAAAAAGGTGTTTTTATTTTTATTTTATTTTTTTTTTTTTACAAAACTAGTGTTATGTGTTATTTTCCTAACTTCATTTTATCGCTATAACTTTTTAAAGCGCTGTTTTTAAAATAAACTAATATTGATCGATAAGGGGCAATTTAAAGTTTTGTGGGACCACGTTTCATTTCTGAAATATGAGACTATACAAAGTAAGTATACCTTAGTTTACCCAGACCACTGAGCTGATTAACAGCTCTCCTAGGGCTGGCCCGAAGGATTAGATTTATTTTACGTGGCCAAGAACCAACTGGTTACCTATCAACGGGACGTACAGCTTATTGTGGAATCCGAACCACGTTGTAACGAGAAATGAATTTCTATCACCAGAAATAAATTTCTCTAATTCTTCATTAGCCGGTCAGAGAATCGAACGCGGGCCCAGCAGAGTGCTATCCAAGAACGATACCAACCCGTCCAATGAGGAACTGAGACACTATACAGAATAATAGTTGCTACAGTCAGACAATATGTTACAACAGAGTTATGTACAATAGCAAAATCTAATCGCTGGAAGTTTTTCTAAATTTTTTCATTCTTTATATTCCTACCTCAACCACAAGTTTCCAAGATACCACTTATGTCTGACTCAGGATGTGATTTTTTTGAACAGCAGAGATGAAAGGAACGCACTTATGCCTGCTGTACCACCTCTCTTAGCTGTTCCGAGACTTCTGCAGCAGGTACAGCATTTAAAGTCTTTCTGCTGTCTCCACTTGTATCTGTTACCCTCATTCGTCTAATTGTAGCCTTTAAAATGTCCTTGCGCCATTGAGAAACAGCATTCCCAAACTATTGTTTATACTTGCTGCTGTCTGTAATGTGCCTCTCTCTCTCTCTCTCTCTCTCTCTCTCTCTCTCTCTCTCTCTCTCTCTCTCTCTCTCAGCTTAGACATCCATCTGATTCACGTTTTGCATTCGTCGTCTTTTGTTGATGAATATTATATTTCTCTCTTTTTTTATTATAATACTGAATTATTGTAACAATAGGAACGAAGTTGTTGACTGAATAAAAATGAGATATACTTGACGAAATATATTAACGAAAGAATTTCAGCTGAGGTTCCTGTCCTCACAAAAAAAGTGAAATAAGATTATTGACAAATTAACTTTTCCAAAGTAATAAAGAAAGCAAAGGTCTAAGAAACCTTTGTGGTTCATGAAAGAATTAGTTAACTTGAATTTTATCCCCAAACTGTTCGGACGAGCGCCTAAGTGTCATGCTGCATATACATATACGTATATATACACGCGCGTGCACACACATATATGTATATATGTGTGTACTGTGTATATGTATAAATACATATACACATATGTATATGTATATAAATATATATATATAATATATTATATATATATATATATATATATATATATATATATATATATATATACACATATACATACATATATATATATACATATATATATATATATATATATATATATATATATATATATATATATATATATATATATATATATATATATATATTTATCTGTTTGTGTGCGTGTTAGTGAGTACGCTATTTATGTATTACGTACTTACATGAAATTTCCTTCTCTCGCCTTCCAAGGTTAGTGTTTATAATACGAATCAAAAGAAGATGGAAATGTTTCAGCCTCCGTCTCCTGGTCTTATACAGTGTTGCGCTCAGCGCCGTAAAAACCTCAAATGACCACACATTTGCGACTAAACAATCCCTGTGCTTTTGTTATGCATATTAATTGGCACATCACGTGGTCTTGCATGGGTGAGCATCCGAGTCACTCGTCATCCAGCGAATCCGTAAATGGAAGAATAATGGATGGAGACGAAAGGGTTTATACTCTCAAGGTTATTATAGACCCAGTTATGGGGTCATTGGAGGTTGCGCCTATTCCCCCAGCCTCCCCCTTTTTTTTTTTTTCCATCGACCTTCCCTCCCTTCCCCAGTCCTAACATCCTCCTTAATACGAGTCAGAATGAGTATCCGAAGCGTTTGGAAGGAGTTCGTTCTCTCGCTCTCGATGAATAAAGCCTTGGCGCATATTAAAGCTTTCGGATGATTCTGCACCCCCGTAAAAGTCAGTTCCCGCAGCAAAGGCCGTTTGTAAACCCTTACGATCGACGGCTTTTGCCTTTCGTCTGTGTTGTTCTCGGTTGTTGTTTACAAATGGAACATTTTCGTATGTCAGCATTTTTTTATTTCAAGTTTAATGGTGATTTGTTGGTTTTTTATGTTTTTAGTTTTCTGTCAAAGAAAACTATTGAGATGGTAATTTGTCTGTCCGTCCTCACTTTTTCTGTCCACCCTCAGTTGGGTTTCGCCGGTAAGAAATAAAAAAATGTCACCCATTCCATATATGTGTGTGTGTATACATATACAGTATATTTATCCCTTGGAATGGGTGACGTTTTTTTATTTCTTACCTGCGGATCCCAGCTTCTGAAACATTATGACCGAATGGAAAGACAGTTCAAGATGACAATACGTTTCGTTTTCCCTAGAATTTCTTGCCTGCTTTAATTCTGTGCTAACTAAGAACCCATCAAGTTGTAATCATCATCTTCCTATCGACCTCTGAGTGACAGTATGAAGCCAACAAAAAAATGTGTGATCAGAGTCAGAGCCTAGAAAACTGGAAAACGTCTCAATTGTAATACCTCAAATTTGTTATCAGTAGGTAATAAACTGGAATATCATCCAAGCGGAACGGATTTGACATTTAAGGCTCCTCTGTAAGACTTCAAATATAATTAACTTCGGATGAATATAAAGATACACACACACACACACACACACACACACACACACACATATATATATATATATATATATATATATATATATATATATGTGTGTGTGTGTGTGTGTGTGTGTGTGTGTGTACAGTATGTGTGTGTGTGTATGTGTGTATTCATCCAGAGTAAATTATATTTAGTCTTACAGAGGATGCTTGAGGAGTTTTTAATAGTGACCAGTACCAAGTGTCTTACCTCGATTGGTTGTAGCACAAAATTAAATTACGCTGTAAAATTAATTCTTGGAAAGCAGTTTATTCACTTAAATATTAGAAGAACAAAAAATGAAAGCTGTAAACCCGGGACTTGAATTTATCATAGTGAACGGTTCATGCATATGTGAACACCATGATATGATAAAGAATGTAATAGTTAATGCTGAAGGTCTTATTTTTCCGTTTAGTGTGTTGACAAGTATGGCAAGGTGAATGCACTTTTGAGGTGATTATTACCACGATATATGAACTGATATAATGGAATGATTTGACAATTGTGGAACCACTCTTTGCATTTCCCTAATGCAAAGCAATTTTAATATGCAACCAGGTTACTAAGCCATTTAAAAAGTTTAGTATATCTTAGTTTAACCAGACCACTGAGCTGATTAACAGCTCTCCTCGGGCTGGCCCGAAGGATTAGATTTATTTCACGTGGCTAAGAACCAACTGCTTACCTAGCAATGGGACCTACAGCTTATTGTGGAATCCGAACCACATTATAGCGAGAAATGGATTTCTATCACCAGAAATAAATTCCCCTAATTCTTCATTGGGCAGTCGGAGAGTCGAACGCTGGGCCAACAGCGTGCTAGCCGAGAGGTCTACCCCCCCCCAATGAAGAACTTATTAATTCATTTAACTTTAAGCACATTTTGTTGTTGGATTATGTATTGATGGTGTCCTCGTGTATGTAAAGATTCTCCATTACGTATGGATGATTGTAGACTATCAGTTACAAGAGCAGATTAATTTCACTCTGACCGTTTAAATTGCCATTCAAGATATGGCTAAAAGACCCAATAATGAAAATAGCAGTCCATCCCGTATAAGTCGTATTCTTTTTTTATTCGGATGTTCTTCTAGCTTGTTTTTTCTCTCTTCTCGGAGAGTATCTCCCTCTCGGCCCCGTCATTCTTCAGCGCTATCCATCATCGTCCATTATGCCTTTTCAGCCTCAGAATTCCTACTCCCTTCCTTTACACCCCTCTGGGTAGGAACATTCATTTCTAGCCTTAAAAACATTAATCGAACTCTCTCTCTCTCTCTCTCTCTCTCTCTCTCTCTCTCTCTCTCTCTCTCTCTCTCTCTCTCTCTCTATCTCTCTCTCTCTCTCTCTGCGCCCCAAAGAGTTCGTGTATTTCTTTGTACTGACCCAGGATAGCTGAAGACGGATTGCCGTGGTGTTGCCCAAACATTTCACTTTTAAATAAAAAAAGAAAAAAGTTTCATGATGACTGCGAAAACAGAATTTCTAGTGATTTGGTCTTTTTTGCTTTTGCTTAAATTAGGACCATATTTTGTACGTCAAAAAAAAACATTATATATATATATATATATATATATATATATAAATATATATATATATATATTTGTCTTTGGCCTTCGTCTTTTAATATGTTCTACTCTCTGGCAGCACGTGATGACAGCCGCTAGAGATTAATTCTGATCAGTCGGAAATGGCATTCTAAAACAGTAACAGTTATTATTGATGCAATTATGGTAATGCTTACCAAGGTCAAAACTCCTGACATTTTTAACATTTTCCAAACCTTGAATATCTCAACTGCCTGCGTGGACGTGAGTAAATTTCTGCTGTTATCATATATGTAACCCAGTCTTTAGACATTGTAATTATTCGTACTTGGTTTGTGTGTGTGTGTGTGTTTTTACCACTACAGTGTTGTTATCATTATTATCATTACTGCCTCCTGTCATAAAACCATTTCCACCATTTGTGCTGTCAATGTGTGTTATTATCCTATTGTTAGTATTATTCATCCTCAGACGTCTGTATGATTCGGAGGGGTTAACACTCCTTTTTTTTTTCTTTTTTTATGTGAATATAAAAGGGATTTATATATATCGGTTTAGCTCGAACTGCACTTACTTCGATGTTGAAGCCCAGTGCGTATGACAGGGATTGTTCTGATATCTTCTACTGACGCTACACCTCTCTACCTACACTTCTCTACACCTCTCACAGAATGGGAGGGGGTGTCCAATAAAGTAGCCTCTCACGAGGCAAAATTCAAATTCAGAATTCTTATGCCGTACGGTGATGCAGAAGATGTTAGTCTTGTGTTTTATTTTAAATCTTAGATGTGTTTTTGAGTTGCATTGATATATATAAAGAAATATCTTGCAGATATCACATAAATCGATACAGATGCGTTGAAATGATAGAAGTAATATATGTCATTTGTACTTACTGCTTACTGAACACCCTGTCCCATGGTAACCTATTCCATTTGGGATTGTTGTCCCGCATTTAGAGGAAAACAAACATTGTAGACGGTATGCATACGGTATACAGAGACATAGAATCGCATATTATACTAATAATAATTTCTCGGATCTCGCCACCTTTACTTAATAATTGAAGAGCTATGAGTTATTACTAAAATCCTCGCAGTGAATATTACTCCTTGGAAATTGCTTTCGTTTGCTTGCTCGTAATTTGATTCGGGCCTGAGGTCATATACTTGTTATTTTAATGAAACTAATAAATCGCAAACGGGGCAGACGTCATTGATATTACTGTAGATATAACTTAAATGGCAAACATTGCTTGATTAATTTCTGGCAAAATTTAGTTCCAGAATCATATTAAATGAACTTTTCGAACAAATATCTTAGTACTCCTTGTTCTCCTGAATGTGGCAAGGAGGTACGGGTCCGGATACAGGTCTAATAATACTGTAAATGTTTCACAAAACTAAAAGAGATGGATGTTCAAAATATAATGGCTTACAGGTGTTTTAATGGACACCTAGGGTTTGAATGGACTTGGTCATTGTATTATTATTATTAATATTATTATTATTATTATTATCCAGAAGATGAACCCTATTCGTACGGAACAAGCCCACAGGGTCCATTGACTTGAAATTCAAGCTTCCAAGAATACGATGTTCATTCGAAAAAAGTTAAGTAAACCTTAGTTTTACCAGACCACTGAGCTGATTAACAGCTCTCCTAGGGCTGGCCCGAAGGATTAGACTTATTTTTACGTGGCTAAGAACCAGTTGGTTACCTAGCAGCGGGACCTACAGCTTATTGTGGAATCCGAACCACATTATAGCGAGAAATGAATTTCTATAAAGAAGTAACGGAAGGTAATGGGAAACACACAAAGAGGAGATCAGTTATTAGAAAAGCAGATGAATTAACATATAAATAATTGATAGATTTACGTCTGTTAAAAGTGGCGTTACAACAAACGTATTAAAATAAATAGATAAAATGTAAGAAAAATATTAAGATACAAGTTGAATTATATTAGGGTAGTAATGCATCGCATCTTCGCTTGAACTTCGGAAGTTCCAACTGCGCGGCTTCCTCAGGGAGGCTGTTCCACAGTCCAAAGGTGTGAGGAATAAAGGACCTCTGGAACTGAGAAGCTCGACAGCGAGGCACATTTACTGCATGTTGGTGCTTCTGCTGTTCAGAGAGTCTTGTTGTTCTCGGCCGGAAAAGGGGATCGCGGATCAATTGTAAATGTGGAAGATCTCTGTTAAAATCCAAATTATGAAAAAGTGACAGACAAGAGACCATCCAGCGATGGTCCATGTCATAATTGCTACTGTTAGAAACAGAAACCTACCAACACGAACCACGCTATATATATATATATATATATATATATATATATATATATATATATATATATATATATATATATATATATATATATATATATATATATATGTGTGTTTGTGTGTATTATACAGTATATATACATTCATATATAATAAATGTATATAAGGAATCTGTGAGTGTTTCTGCTTCCTTCCCCTCCAATTATAGGGTGCCTTTGAGTGAGTCGATTTTATAGGTATGTAAATTTATATAGATAGATAGATAGTTAGATAGATAGATAGATATTCAATATTGATATACAGAAGATAGATCACTTGACGGTGTGTTGAAGAACGCCAAACACTTCAGCATCCCTCTTGTTTCCCAGATGAAAAGAAAGTGAGAATGCCTCGCCTTCTTATCTTTCTATCCGGCATCTCATTGTATTAATTCACCTCGGCTCCGAAACGTGATATTATGTATCGCTACTTCCCCCTGAGAACACAAGTATGACATTCACCCTCTTCAAGAAGTGTGACGAGAGGATTGAAGAGGTCAGCGGAGAGGCGATATGTGAATACTATTGTACGTAGTTACATGGGGCTCACGAAGGCTCCGATTAAGGTTATATACGCTTGTCAG
>NC_089751.1:3196679-3199179 GCF_040412425.1 Macrobrachium rosenbergii
GAAACAAATGTATTTCTTGTTTATGGAAAGCATACTTTTTTTTTCACTCGCGTACACATCAATCAATACATGGCTGTTTCATTCGTGTGTATTTCATAGTAACTGACATTTATGCGTTTCTTTTTGTCACTTCTTGGTTGGTATCCAGAAACGATTGATGAGAACGGAACCTCAAGTAATAACATTGAAATAAAAAGAAGAAAATACTCGAATCACTTGGAAAAACAATCTTTTGCATTTGAAAGTGATCTAATGACGTAACTCTTAGGTAATCACTGCTTTCTCAGAGGATTATTTTTTTTTTAAATTAGCGAGGCAGGAACTGGGTTCTGGAATTCTCATAGTCATTCCTTACATGGAATCATGCCTTTCAGCTATCAGAGATTAACATATTTCTTATCAGTGTAAAGTGCACGACAGTGTGCTTGTTTTTAATGGTAAGCACCAAAAGTTTTGGCCATGTCTTATTTTGTTATTTATAATTTTACGTTAGAAACAGATTAGTTTTACGTATGGGAACTGCTTGCGATTCTTGTAAAAAAGAGAGCGCTGAGACCAAAAATAAATATTTTGTGAAGAAAATTATCTTTAAACTTGTAAGAGCACTTTTCATGACCAATTCTCTCTCTCTCTCTCTCTCTCTCTCTCTCTCTCTCTCTCTCTCTCTCTCTCTCTCTCTCTCTCACAGAATGTACTGTATCTTTGTACATTTCGACTAAAAGGCAAGAATTCAATTCACTCGAAATCCAATTTTGTGCATCATAGTGAGCCGTGTGTGACACCAGATAAATATGCCCATCACAGCAGCCAAATGTTGCCATAAGAGTAAATTCGATCATCATATTTTATTTCCCTTTTACATTCCATATCTAGTTTTTGGTCTTCTGAAGCAAGCTTCCTAAGAGGCGCGCGGCCTCCGTCGTAGTGTCAAAAAAAAAAAAAAAAAAAAAAAAAAAAAGATTGAATTTCGATGAGCATGCAAAGTTTATTCGATATCGGTCTGCTTTCACCTTGGAGCGAAATTCTGTGTTCGTATGTGTTTCTGATGCATTCATTAGCATAAGCCTGAACAAATTTCACTTTACTTTTTTTCAGGTTTGTTGAGCAGAAATAAACAGCGATTATTAAAATATAAACAAAAGATTCCTCGGTGGAGGATTTTTTTTTAATCGCTGATGAAAGGTTTTACCAGGAATGGGCGAAACGAGACTTTCCATGCAATGATCATTTCACAGAGTGGAGGCTTAAAATGTTTTTGATATTTTGTTGAATTTGCGGGATATGTTTGTTTACATTCTGAATGAAAATATACCATGTTATTACGGTATTTCAAGCCAGGTCAAATTTATTGCAATTTTGGTTTCCTATGCACCGTATGCATAGCCTGTGCGTGATTGCAGTTCGTCGAATAGTTTTACTCATTATTAAAAAGAGGGAGTTAACTGCTGTCTTGTCAGTGGACAAAAATAACGACGTGTAATATCGTAACACTCATTTTTTCCCGCAAGAGTTGGTTGTAAGCAGTACCCGTACCATTTTCGGTCGAATTAACTGTCATCTATATGCGATTAGAGAATTTGTTCAACATTTGATGTGATACGATGGATCCTTTCAAATCACACTGTTGCCTTTTCTTCAGTTTGAAGTACTCGTAAGGATTTCTTGTATCAGAGTAGTTATACAACGTTTAAACCTCAATATATCATTCAATTTAATGATAGTATTAACGCTATTCAGTACTTTGTTAACTTGAAAGATACGAAACAAAGATAATAGGACAAAAATCAAAGAGAAAAATGAAGTTAAAATTAGTTAAAATAAAAGTTAATATATATATACAGTATATATATATGTACTGTATATATATATATTATATATATATATATATATATATATATATATATATATATATATATATATATATATATATATATGTACATACATACATACATACATACATACGTGCCCTCTTTAACTTGAAAATTGGTAGCATTTGGGCATGAATGTCTGTGCAGTAAACCTAGGGATGCAATAAAAAAAATATTAGACGACCCCAGCATTAAAAAACCCATACGTTATTTTTTTAGGCTTTTTCTCCCTTTCACCCTCACTCTGTACCCATGCATTTATTTGTGACGCGGCCAGAAGGGGATGTTCAGGTTGAAACTGGATGTAGGTGAGACAGACGAAAGGCAAAAGTTGGCAATGTCAGTGGGTAACTAGATGATGGTCAGGTTCAACAGATGCAAATCAAGGGGTTGACAGGCCGATAGAAGTTGAAATGAAACCCTGCCTTGTGACTGCTGTGATGTGTTATTTCTGTCAGGTGTTGCGAGAAGTAAGTTTTCTCTCTCTCTCTCTCTCTCTCTCTCTCTCTCTCTCTCTCCCTGAAGTTGAGACTGAAGCTCATTAGCAATAACTATGCTTTCGAATCAGTTCTGAGCTTAAATTGCGCTACACTAAAAAAAAAAAAAGAAAAAGAGTACAATTGTGCAGTGTT
>NC_089751.1:3206679-3224179 GCF_040412425.1 Macrobrachium rosenbergii
CTTCTATATAAATCTATGTTGGCTGACGGACATGAACATACACGGTATCGTATATATATATATATATATATATATATATATATATATATATATATATATATATATATATATATATATATATATATATATATATATATATATATATATATATACAGACACACGAAAAATCCATAACTTTGTTAGAAAATGATGATTTAAGACGTTTTCAAGCATTTTTAATCATGATATTTATAAGAATTTCTGTTACGTCTTTGCTTCTTTTCTTTCTTATTCGTAACACTATTATAGACGTTCTTTGTGATGTTACCGTCACAATCAAGGAGCACCAACAACGTTATTCCATTCGTTGTTTCTCTTATTCCCTAACCAATGTTGTGGAAACGTTTTAGGACAGGCCAAAGAATTAATGAGAAAATATAGTTGATCGTGGCATTGATCTGTACCTGTTAATTATTATGTTGGCAGGATTATTCGGCGGATGTCGGTTTTAGAGGGCACGAAGCTTCCTAGAACTTGGGAAGAGTTCTAAGTATGGGTCCAGATGAATATACTGGATGTGTGTGTATATATATATATATATATATATATATATATATATATATATATATAAATATATATATATATATATATATATATATATATATATATATATATATATATATATATATATATATATATATATATATATATATAATGTAAATATACAAGTAACATATCTGCGTTTGTAAGGCTGTGTGGTGCCATAGATTAGTGGCAAAGCGCTTGGGCTCGTTTTCACAATGTCCGTGTTGAACACCGGTCTGCCACCCACCATTCAAGGCAATGAGGCTAATAATGAGGACCTGGTAGTTAGTGTAGTGTCGTGGATTGCAGCCCTTTTTGAGAAGGCCTAGTGGCAGGATCTTGAAGCTCAAGCCTTCCAAGAACGGGAAATAAAATGGCTGTCCTTGCTTCAGGTTGTACAGTATATCTTGTAATGTTTGACACTCTTCTTCAACAGGCAATTCTGCATTAGTAAAACTTTGCGTGTTTAGTTTTTTATCATCAATCACAGTTGGTTTTTGTAACAGACAGGTTTTATTGAAAACTGCATGCTCACCGAATTACCTCCAATTCCCCCACAAGAGTCATTTCATTCATATAAAAAAAGGGAAAAAGGTTTGATCACCAAAAATCACCCCAATCACCCTGTGAATAGCATAATTTCACATACGTTTTACTACATTTGAAATCCAGAATAAAATCATCAATATGGCTGAATGTTGAAATGAACCTTAATTGTCCACCTTTTGTTGAAAAAATGAATGAGTGTAATTTCTAATTTGAGCCCAACACGAGTCTGGCTTTTCTGTGCCATTTTTGTAGTCATTTGCTACTCTGTTATCCGTTGGTATCTACACAGAGCTATTGTGAAATGTGCTATCACTGGGCTTAATATAAAAGCCGTTTTTTGAGACCTCTAAATTTGCAGAATAATATTAATGGAAATGGATATTGCCAATCACGCCAATTTTTATTCAAAGTTGTCTCTTTATCATCAAAAAAGGCGAAATAAAGAATTTTGTCGAGTCCAGTAAAGTGGATTACATTTTCATTTGTTCCAATTTGGCCACCAGCTTTAATTTTATTTTGGCTTTTATTACAAACCATTCTTTTTACATATCACCTGGATCATTCTGATTTACTAAATTTCTCTTTTTGGCATGCAAGTGGCGATAAATCTTTTTTTTTCTGTATTGTTCCTCTTATATTTAACAACTGAGTTCAGTTTTCTGTGAATGAATGTCCACTTCAGGGCAATTCCATTCTTTTGAGTAAGTTTCAGCTTTCTGTACGCATTAATTATTTACTAGTTCTTCAAAGGTGCATTTCTCCTGACTTTTTTTTTTTTTGTAGTACTTATATTCCTCTTTAATCGTAGTTCGTTTGTCCAGATTGCAGCTTCAGGCTAACAAGTTAAGCCTAGCGAAGATTTTGCGGATTAGAAATACCTTGTGGAAAGCAAATCTTGGGGATATTCTCCTGGCTCTTTTTTTTTTTTTTTTTGGAATACTTATATTCTCTTTAATCGTACTTCGTTTGTCCAGATTGCTGCTTTAGGTTAACAAGTTAAACCTAGCGAAGAATTTGCGGATTAGAAATACCTTGTGGAAATGCAAGCCCTGGGGATATTCTCATAAAATTCATTTGAGTATTAGTCAATATATGCCGTATGTTGTTATTTTGAGACTCATTACAAGTAAATAACAATGATTAGTATACGTCATTCACTTGTCTAAAAGTCGCTAAGGAGCAGCAGAGTCAGGAAACAAGTCAGTGCTGCCTAGAGACTGATGACGTCATAGTCAATAGACCCATGCACCATCCCGTCGTAAACCCCCTCCCCAATCCCTAGCTTACTTGAACAGTAAAGTCGTCTGCCAGCGAAACTCTATCAAGGCATCATTAAGGTTTGCACTTAGATTCCTCATTTGACGAGTGGGTACCGTTCCCAGCTAGCACTCTGTTGGCCCCGCGTTCGATTCTACGACCGGCCAATGAAGAATTAGAGGAATTTATTTCTGGTGGTAAAATTCATTTCTCGGATTCCACAATAAACTGTAGGTCCCGTTGCTAGGTAACCAGTTAGTTCTTAGCCACGTGAAATAAATCTATTCCTTCAGGCCAGCCCTAGGAGAGCTGTTAATCAGCTCAGTGGTCTGGTTAAAGAACCCAAATGCCTCAAGAGATTGACAACACCAGTGCGCTACAGCGACCCTTGTCTACTTAGGTTGAAGGCACTACGAACATTCGTTAGACATTATGCATTTTTTTTGTATTTCAAATAGATTTTTATTGTAATAAAGTAGCCTTAGTTCGCAAAACCCTAGGGCTAGATCAGATAGGGTGGGTCCTAGTGAGTCGCTTGTGGCTTTTTCCATAGTATTTTTTTAGGAATCAAGGTATTTAATACGAGTGCAATTCAAGTAGGTTATCAGATTGACTTTGTTTCAGGCTTGGTAAGATTGTCAGTTAAAGATTTAGTTTAGGAGTTACACGTCTAATATTGGATTTTTCCTTTTAATTTTTCATCTCTCTCTCTCTCTCTCTCTCTCTCTCTCTCTCTCGCCAGGAAGCTGTATCTTCACCTTTCAAACACCACTTTCCTTTTACAGTTATTCTTTTCAAAAAAAAAAAAAAGTGTTGCCCCTTCAAAAACATTTTTGTTTGCTCTCTGTCTAATTAAAAACTTGCTATCTTTCTTCTCTTTTTTCAAAAAGATCTCTCCACTCTTATTTGAGTATTTATTTCTTTCTCTTTTTCAAAAACGTCGCTTCTTTCAACTCTTGTTTTCAGAGATGATTCTTTTCAGCAGTTGGATAGGTTTTTGCCAATTTCGTACGATTTTTTGGTGTGCCATGAGCTTGGAATGGTTAGAAAATTTCGTTCCCTCCATGTGCTTGGAACATGACGAGCGTTGTTTGTTTATATATATATATATATATATATATATATATATATATATATATATATATATATATATATATATATATATATATATATATATATATATATATATATATATATAGATACATTTATATATATATATATATAATATATAGTATATATATATATAATTATATATATACATATATATATATATATATATATATATATATATATATATATATATATATATATATATACACATATACATATATTAGCATTAAGCTGTTTTTTCTAACAGTGGTTGGCTCTAAAACAAGAAAATACTTAGACCCTTTAACATTTATGCTTAGAACTACTAAATCGTGGATCAGCCTTTATATATGTACATACAGTGTATATATATATATATATATATATATATATATATATATATATGTATGTATGTATGTATGTATATGTATATATATATATATATATATATATATATATATATATATATATATATAAAAATCACGAAACTACAAATGTCGTTTAATATCCAATTCCCGAAGTAGCGTCAATTGGATATTAAAAGACATTTGTAGCTTCATGATTGTATATAAATCACAGTGGGATAAAATTTCATATATATATATATATATATATATATATATATATATATATATATATATATATATATAATGTGTGTGTGAATGAGAGTGTATTAGATAACAATTCAATAAAAATACTGAAGGGATAATCAGGAAAAGAAAATGCGCCTTTTTCAAGGTATAAATGTTTGATCTGACATTTAAATGAGAGATTTATGTTTACTGAACAGCCTCGAACGAAGAGGACTTCAATTACCGCAGACAGGCGGGTGCAGACTTGATGGACTGATAACTGGAAGCATTCGTCCAACTTGGAAGCTTCCATTCCAAATATTCAGAGCTTTACATGACCCTACACTGTGCTAAGACTACCGTCATTAATTGTGTTCAATGAAACGCATGTCACATTTTAATATGCATGTTAGTATAAAATGACTTTTACATTTGTTATATACTTTCTGTAATTGGCATTTAAATTTGTTTGAAGCTTTGTTGTTATGGCCACTGAGCAGCTTCGAACTTCAGGACTTCACTAACCACAGACTGAATGTACAGGCCACTTTGAATACATGTTCGACTGGAAAGCATTTACTGATATAATTTGGAGCTTAATCTTGCTGTATGCTACGTTACAACTCCCATAGAACAACTTCCTTTACAAAAGCCTTCTCTCGTATACATTAAGGTTTACACATTTGAGTCCCAGCCTATTTTTTTTTTTTTTTTTACCGTAAGCATACAACAGTATTTGTTTCTGTTTTATCCTCGATAAAAGAATTCTGGTGGTAGAAAATGTATTTACTCAATAGAAAATTATTCATATTCAAATAATTAAACGGAAAATATAAACGGTAGAAAGAATGTATTGAAAATACTATCTTAGGTAACGATACGAACGCACCTTATTATAGATATTGGGATAATGACGGCGCTTTTAAAAGGACTTTTCATTTTAAATTGCTTGTGTAATAGTACCTTTTCCACAGTGTTTAATTTCAAGTTCGAGCAAAACAGAGATGTCAACTGTAAAGCTTGCTATGCCTTTCTCCTTTTCTCACTTTCGTGAACCCAGTTTAAGAACATAGAGGTCTCTATTAAAAACTCCTGTGGGTAAGTTTGAACTCTATCCAAAGAGTACACAAGGCGCGCATCAGTGTAGTTTCCTCGGAGCTAACCGCCCCCAGATGCAGTTCCAAAATCCCAGCGTAGCCATCACTGGCAGGGGTCGAAATTAAATCAGATACAGCGGTCCTGCAATATTTGGCAGTTGTTTCATCGTTTTGATTACTGTTGTTAGCATAACAGTCATAGCTGTTGCTGTTGTCTGTGTTGTTGTCTTCAATATATATATATATATATATATATATATATATATATATATATATATATATATATATATATATATATATATTTTTTTTTTTTTTTTTGTCGCTTCTAATGCATTGTCAAATACAGTCAGGATACTTCAGTGTCTTGCCTGTACTCCTAATCTTATCTATTTCTTCACCAATATATTCGGGGCTACATGTACTGTACGCAATGGTCTTAAAGACATAGATGTGAACACCGATTTCTTAACCTTGCTGCTTTGACTAGAATAAAAATGCACACAGGAGGAAATATTAGTAGGTTTTTCTGTAAACACTGTATTTAAAACCGTTATTATATCTATTATATCTACGTATGGGGCAATCCAAAAAGGGTAGGCACCCATCCTTTTCCATTTCCATAGTGAATTTAATTGATGGTGCTTATTGATTTAACTTGGCAAAAAGTTATGTACATCTTCGTTCCCTGGCCATACATAAATTAAGTCGTAAACATGCCTGAACCATACTACAATGCGTAGAATGATTTTGTTTAATATTTTCTTTAGAAAAATGCATATGCAAATAACCTAACACTGGGGTAAAGGGTTTCCATCACCATACCAAAATTTTGTGAGTAAAATTTCCCAGTGAATTGAAATTTACATTCATTCACACAATCTAATCAGTTCAGTTAGAGTGTTTTTAGAAAATGGAATATCCCGCTGTGTGTACTCTAATAATTCCGATAAAAACTCCAGCAGATCGTCAATTCGCACTTTCGTGAATAGTGGTAGTACTTCAAAACTCACAAGCCTGGATTCACCATTAATCTGTACATTCCTTAGTTTATTGATCAGGTCTACATTATTTTTGACATTGGCATCACGGATGGTATTAACTAATGGGTTAAGAATATTCGCCAGGTACTTTGCTAGATTGTAAGACGTGGAACCAACTGACCTGATAATTGGTCTGGCAGGAAAGTTTGTTCCGTGAGTTTTTATTGTACAGTACCATACATACATGGTAGCGATGGAGAGGTCACACACAACCTTTTTATAACGCTTTCATTTCCTTTTAATAACATTTTCACTCTCCTATTCGCATTGTCTAACGAGTTTTTATTTAATTCTTTGTATGTGTTATCATCACTCAAAGGACTGTCCATTTTTTCTGTCAGTTCTATTTAAAATTACGAGAGCACATGATTTGTCTGCTTTCGTCATGTGTATGTATTCATATTTTTTCAGTTCGTTGATGGCAATCATGAATGGGGTGGGACATTTGTGGTGTCTGAATTTTTCATGTCTCCAGAGACTATATATACACACACGCACACACACACATATAGATATATACATGCATATTCCTCATTATTAAACTGTTGCAAAAAATTAAGTCATTGTTGACTGTAAATATGTCTTTTACGTTTATAAAAATGGGGCCGATTATATAAGAATTATCTTCTAAAGATTTTGCTTATCACATTCGTCCTCGAAAGTTTATTATTATTATTATTATTATTATTATTATTATTATTATTATTATTATTATTATTATTATTATTATTATTACTTGCTTACTTAAAAACTTATAAAATATTCGAGGAGCGTAGACTAGCCACATTGTTAAGGTTTTTCTGCATTTATAATTCAAGTTCGCAAATGTATGCGACAGATTTCCGGAAATTAGCGTATATACTTTTTTGGTAAAATATGGTAATAGCTTAGACAAATATATGCATGTACTTAGTAAGACGATTTTCAGTTACCCTTCTGCTGACGCCATATAAGAGTGTCACCGTTGCTGTATTGAATGAGGAATGGAATCAGAAAGGTCTGCTTTTCTATTGAAATATTCAGAACAAAATGGAGAGAGATTTTATTTCTGACGGAGGTAAGACATTTCATCCCTGTGCGTTTTTGATCCCGTACAAAAATTCATTTCCCAACTTTTTGAATTCTTATTAATTGATTATCCAGGGAACCGTAATTGACTTTAGGAAAAAAAAATAAAACCATGGACTCGAGCGAATGATAGAAATTGGAAAACGGTCAGAACTGTACATTGTAATTAGAATGTTTTATATTTCGCAGATTAAAGTTTCATACAATTTCAACTATTCTTTGTTCTTTTAATGACATTTAGAGACCGTCGTAACTCAATTAAAGGCAGAAATTAATCGTGATTATGACCTTTCAGCGCCAAGGCTGCAAGTGATGTCTCTCTCTCTCTCTCTCTCTCTCTCTCTCTCTCTCTCTCTCTCTCTCTCTCTCTTTTATGTGTAACTCGGAGGGGCAGACTATTTTTCAAGGGGTTAGAACTGTGAATTGTGAAGAGTAATTGAATCTGCCATCTCCAGTATAAAGCTCCACGGTTTCTTGGATTTTGTTTTATCTTGATTTTTATTGTTATTCTTACGTTATTGTCTTTTCTCTTTCGTTCGTCGACCATACTATACGTCCTTTTTGCACTACCTGGGCTGGAATATATGTGTACTGAACTTTATTTTGTCATGCTACAATTTGTTTGTTTGTGTCTTAAAACTCTTCCCAACATGTTCATTTCTCTTTGCAAATCCGGACTTGTTGTGTGTGTGTGTGTGACCTCACATGATGCTGGAACGGGATCATACAACTTCTACCTCTTGTTTTATATTGTCCCGACGAAGCGTGGCACTCCTAGTGGCAATAGACGTCCGGGAAAATCTCTGTTGGATGGGATACTCGCCCCAAGTACTACCATTCTTACAGTCTGTATTAGGATCTCCTTCAACACAGCGAGTTTCTTAGCTTTTTCGTGAAGACCATGGACACATTTCCTGCCGTGAATAGACGTATCCCTCTGGCATGCCCGTTGCCATACGTCACCAGAGACACCAACAAGTTACTTGGAACGATCAAAAGGAAGGCAGCTTTCGGGACAGCCAGCGGACTTTATTTCTACTTAGCCCTTCCATTTATTTACAGCTTTAGTAAGGAGACGGGGCTCCCCGCAGACTTCTTTCCTTTCCATTTTATACCGCGATTGGCCGGTGAAGTGACTTTGAGACGGATCTGATATACTACTGTAGACGAGTCTCTTCAATTGGTCGCCTACTGGTCGTTGTTGTTGTTCGGTTCACTTTCCTGACCTCGGTTTGGTAGGCGCAACAAGAGAATGTCGGTTGTTCCAGTTGCTTATGTCGTGGCCATGTTCATAAATGAATCAATGTTCAGGATAGTTTCTCTCTCTCTCTCTCTCTCTCTCTCTCTCTCTCTCTCTCTCTCTCTCTCAGATGTGGTTAATATTATTGTATCCAGGTCTAGATACAAATGTATAATTAGGGTCTAGAATACAAAAAAAGCGAGAGGGAATTCGTAGAAAAACATATCTAAATTTACAGAAAGTATACCGACAGGAACAATAATACCAAGAATAATTTTAACTTTACAGCATGTTGTAATTGAAAGATATAAAGAATAAATTAAATTTCACGAGAATGTTAAAAGATATAAAGAATAGATTCAATTTCACGAGAATGCCACCTTGTTATATGAAAATTAATTTTGTGGTATTATTTTCACGGAGGTTATCAAAAGGGTTGTTAGCAGTTTGGGTATGAAAATTACTGTGATGCACGGATTCGGTAACCATCTGTACTAAAAATTACCACTGCAACTTTCTTGAGGTTTTTCGTTGATAAAAGAACATTATTTCGTAACTCCTGGCTGTAATTGTGTAAATGACAAATGGTTTGCCTTTCTATGCCTTGGTGCTCTGTTGAAAGATGTGTAAGGTTTTTGCCATAATTAGAACAAGTAATTCTTATTAAATGGAATTTATGTCTGCGTTCCAGAGGAGTTTTGGAGTGCCATTGCACTAGGATGTTTTCGTCAAGTTTTGTGGATATTGGTCGACATTTCTCTCGTGATAAAAGATAAAGGATTCGCCATAATTAAGGTGTCAAAACGATCACAACTAAACCTAAGTCATCAAGACAACGAAACGGGAACTCTAAGGATTTGTCTCTGCTTTTCCATCATAAAAACTATTATTGAGGCTTGTTTTAGCTTTCAGCTGATTAAAATCATCATCTTGACTGTTGGGCGATGTTTGGCGTCTCTTGATCGTCTGCTGTTCTTCATTACAACCTCGTATTTTTAGATACTAGCTGCCGCTGGGACACGTGTTTCAGCCCGAAATGCTAGTACTTATTTTTCCTTTATCACCTTTGAATCACAATGCATCAGGCTGTTTCGCCGTCCTAGAGATCCCGTTCCGTTGTCTGGATGACTTAAGTTTAGTTTTCAAAACGATACAGATCTCTGTCACGATGTGTGCTCTGGTATGTTCTGTCTGTTACGAATTCGTAATCTGTGTATTGTGTTTTTTTCCGTTTCTATTTCAGCGATTGATAATTACTTGCATTGATAACACGTATAACTTTCTTAGCAGTTAATTATGCTATCTATACTTTCATTTTCTGTGAGGAGAAGAGCGTATTTGCTTCGTGTGGAAGTTATAATAGGCCTAGTGGCGAGTCCTTAGTTCTCCCTGATGTTTCGTAGCACAATGATGGTTCGTGATTTTTGTAAACTTAGGGTAACGAATCGATCGAGACGAAGAGAGGTCGAAGAGGAAAATGTATTCCGATAAAAATCGATAAGATCGCAGTCAGGAAAGAACAAAGGAAGTGATAGATAATAATAATAATAATAATAATAATAATAATAATAATAATAATAATAATAATAATAATAATAATAAAATTGTAAGTAGAAGGACATTGTTGATGATAAACTTTTCCCGGAAAACGCTTTGGGTAACTGAACTCACTTTGAACGCACTCTTCTCTCTCACTCAACTCTCTCTCTCTCTCTCTCTCTCTCTCTCTCTCTCTCTCAGGACTTCATCATACGTTTTACTGATTATAAGAAAACCTGTGGAAATACTTAGTGGTGCCTTTATGTCATCTGGGCATAGTGTCGTTGTTCAGTGATAATTATGATTATTATAAAACAAAAACAGATTATCGACATTCATTATAAAAAGAAATAACACATTTCATGAAGAGTAGCATTGTAACTTGTGCTTTGACTTCAACATAAGTAATGAACTTGGGTGGCTGGAAATGAAATATAGCATGTGAACTGTGAAGATACAGATGTTTGAAAAAAAAAAAATGAAGTTGCTCTGTCAAAAAGAAAGGAATGGGAGAGAGAAAGCGGGAACGCAACGCTCCAGTATGATGTTGTGTCCAGCCTCCTCGGCGCTGAGCAATCCTTCTTAGTTCGAATATTGTGTGGGTCATCGTCAAGACTTTTGGTGTAAAACTTTTATAGTTAGACCCATAGAATGACATAACTTCTACCCATTTCCTCTCCCTAGGCGCATATTACTCTACTCTCAGAAGTTTGTCCTTAACTTCTGGCAATTTGTTATTCTTATGTCATTTTGGGATTTAGTATGGCCCAGCCACACGATGAGCAAAAAATGCGTTAGTGTTGATCAAGAGGAAAACTTTAAGCAAAAACGGCTTTGTATTAGACTCATTCGGGAGATATGCTCTTCCCAGGAATATTCATGCCTTTCATTAGAGTTACCAGTAAAAACATTTGGCTCAAAGAGTCAAAAGAAAACATAAAATGAACATTTGAAATCATTAATTTAAAGGAAAACCGGTTTATATATGCCTGTTAACTAAGCGTCATGGATTTTGTATTTGTATATAGAATTATATTTGTGTATTTACAAATTTTGTCGCAAATGGAGTAGAAAAAAAGTTATTGGGAAGGTGATAGAGTCGTTACTATAATCGATATTATTATGGTTTATGCTTGCTCAAAAGCATTATGTTATACTTACAATTGATCATTTGATCCTTTCAGCGTCAGCACAAAACTGAAACGGTGCACTTTTGTCTCGCTCCAAGGAAATGGCAGTGGTAAGAGAAAGAACGAGAGAGAAACGTGAGGTCATTTTAGGAATATGTAAGCGACTTCACAATCGCCCTTTGGTCCTCTTGATGGTGCGAGGGTGCATCCTGTGTGCAAGGGAATGTTTAACTTCCATTATGATGTAAAAGACTCCCACGCCGTCTCTACAAAGACCTGTCTCGTTTCCCTTTATCATCAACGCGTTTCTTTATCTTCAGCAGCGTTAGTAATATTTGCTGGTTGGCTAATGTCCATTCTAAAGCGATGAATATTAACCACAGAGCTTCGGGAGGATTGCAAATAGACCCCGTGTGAGGAAATGAACTCGCGTTCCTCGCTCTTGTGGCTCGGTACAGTGGTCTTCTTGGTATCCGCAAAAGCGAAGTTATTGTAATGCCTTCCCGAGACGTTTGTTTAAATATTGGATCACAAATAGTTCTTGTCTTCGTGATCTGTAAGAGGAGAGGCAGAGTTGACATTTGTTAAATTTCTATTGAGCAAAAAAAAAAAAAAAAAAAAACCGTGCAATCAACATTGATCATACGAACTTTGGCGTTAATGATCACAATGGTGCATTACATTCTAGTTCATTAATGTGAAGGTTTTTCTTTCACTTCTGTCTGGCCTCTTCATTTATGTAATCGTTCTGGTATCCATTTTTTTTTTTATTTTAATTTCTGTCAACCAGTAACGAGGAATTAACCGGTATAAAGTTAAATTTTATATTATAGCTATTCATGTGTGTGAATAATGTGTAGTTAACTTTTTAATAGAAATCCTTCTCGTTTGTATACTTGGCTGAATGTTCATTTCACTTACATGGCTTTTGGTGTTCCACAACACCTAGTCCCTTCGTTATTTTACCGTAATGTCCTCTTCTGTTTCGTCTTTCTGTCTGTAGTATGGAATAGCTTTGCATATTTATATTTGGTGTCCCCTTATATATATTATTCTTCGGTGAACACGGTATAGCAGCTTTCAAAAAGTAAATTTGCGTATCGTAAACGTGTCGAAATTACGTTTCTTGATCATGTCTTATGGCAAAACGGAAGCAAACGTTTTTTTATATCCATTTACGTAGGAACAGATGCAGGTGCGGAGCAGAAACAGAACTCTGTGCCTTCTCACAGTACACAGGAATAAAAGTAATTAGGGAATTTATGGTTAACATAAAACGATTATGACGCCCATCCGGAGTTTTTGGAGGTTGTTGGGTAATCATTAATAACGGAAATGTGCTGCCCAACTGGAAGGAAACTAAGGAGAACTACGGAGCGGCAGCTGGCTTTTATCCTTTTTACTTTTTTTTTGTTTTGTATGTTTTTGGTATCATGGCTGTTATTAGCGCTTTATATATTTTCCATAAGTTTGTAGGACACAAGCGCAAAGTAGGTACCGATACGTTAACGTAATTTGAAAACGAATGGATTGATAAGCTTGTATCCTTGCGAGATTGTTCAGTTTGCTTCATATTACTTCTGTCCAGATGTCTGTCATTCATTAACTTTCAACTGAAAGCACTGGGAACTCTTGCCAATTTTCTATTTTGTTTTCCCTGTCTCTCTTATACATGTATTTGTCTGCTTCTCTTTCATAGCTCTTTCCCATCTTTCCCAAAAATGAATTTCCGTACAACGGCGTTTCTGTGTCGTTCGTTGAAACGGATTTGTTGTGGGAATTTGAACACGATGGCTCCCGGAATTCGTTAGACACTCCATTGTAGTACAATGCTGACAAGGTAGGTGCGCTGTGTACCCGAGGTGGCTCATTCATTGGGCACTGTTCTGTCGGAACCAAATTAGACGGCAAACTATCTAGGACTGCAGAGTCATGTTAAAACGAACGAGGGTAAAAGGTTTGGAATTTGTAGGGTGGAACTCAGTGTCAGGGAAAGAGATAAAACTGTGAGAGGGAGATTCCATTTCTAGCTTCTACATGTAACGGAAAATCTCTCTCTCTCTCTCTCTCTCTCTCTCTCTCTCTCTCTCTCTCTCTCTCTCTCTCTCTCTCTCTCTCCAAACTTCTTGAGATGTCGTGTAATGTAATAGAACGAATATAGACCAAGTTAGAACCATATATAAGCTTAACTCTGAAAGTTTGCCCACAATTTTTTCTCTCCTTCTTTCTTTCCCCCCCTAAGAGAATAATTTTCTTTGTTGTGTGAAAAAGTATTGGGAAAGTTTGAAAAGTAATTTTTACCACAAAATGGTCTTATGTTTTAGCTATTCTGTTATATAGTCCGCTAGTAAGGGTCCATTGGCATTGCAGTTTCACATGCCTGGTCTAATAGCAAATATTTTGCAGTGTGAAGTTTCTGGTTTTAATTTTATCTCTCTTTATTGCAGGTACGTGCGTTGTTGGCTTTTAAACAGTTGCTGCTCCCGAAACAAAGGAATTTCATGATGTTAAGGTACAGAAAATTGAGTTTTATTCCCGTGTTATTAAAAGCGTTTGGCATGCAACTGGATGTGTAGCGCTTATAGCAAGGCAGCTCTTGGTCGTTCGCACTTTCGACCATGTTGAGCATTTGTCCTGTATCCGCAATACTTCACACTTTCACCACCGCAAGATATGTAGATTGATTTCTGTTCATAGATGGATGTACGTGTTTATTTTCGTTTGTTGACCAGTCCCTGAAATTGCAAACGTAAGTTATTGTAAATTGAACTATATTTCTGGGAGTAACTTTGTAAAATATTATATGATTTTCCCGTTTATTTTTCGCAGTTTAGGCGTAATGGAGATACATTATGTTATGTGTGCGTAAAGAATCTAACGTTTCAGAAGGCTGAGGTTAAATAAGCGTTATCAAAATTTTTTTAAAAGTCATTAAGTGTTAAGCCTCTTAAAAGAAAGCGGAAGAGGAAATAATGATGCCTGGAATGACTTTAAAGAAAGCATTTCTAAATTCTTAATTTTATATATACCTTAATATTTTAGTCTTTAGTTTTGAGGCTTTTATAGTTATTATTTTTGTCTGTTAATATTTGAAGTTCCCGCTTAAACAAAAAGGGCCCCTCAAGTAAATGTCAGTTTGACCTTTACGCTTCTGAAGCACTGTCGTTGCCTCTAATTTTCATTTCTCAGGCAAGAAGTGAGAAGTTTGTTTTACATTTTCAAACCTCGCGTAAAAATGCTAAGAACATTACCATCTTTTATTCCATATAATAATAAAACTTTTTATTCTCTTTGAAGAAGAACTTTTCCCGTACATAAGAAATCTGTCTTTTCCTGCGTGTGCAGTCCCTTGGTCTCATGGGCGAAGGATCAAAGAAATGGAAGTTATGCGATGTGAAGTCTCCCAGATTTCTGGGCAGTTATGTATCGAAGTGACTTTGCCTCGATAGTTATCTATTTCAGAGATCGGAAATTTGTTTTCTGTCTGTCTCATGGTTTGTGAATATTCAAAGTTGTGCATATATATATATATATATATATATATATATATATATATATATATATATATATATATATATATATATATATATATATAACTAACAGGACCTCGTTCAAACTGGATGGTATCTAGTGGGGGTATTTATTCAGAAAAAGAAGCTTTCTTGGACAAACAGTCCTCATTATCCAGTATCCGTACAATGACCAGACGTGTGGTCCAGCTGTGTATATATCTGTGTGCTGGGTAGTTAATAATCCTATAATTGCCTTCCTCCCCTGTGTGACTCCCCCCCCCCCTCGTGACCTTGGTCTTTCTCTGCCCGCATCTTCATCCAGGTTTTCGTTTCCCGTGCGTCCTCTTGCGTTTTTCCTCCGTTTCCTGTGTTCCCTGCCATTGTGTTGTTAGCGCATGTAAAATAAGTCTAATCCTTCGGGCCAGCCCTAGGAGAGGTGTTAACCAGCTCAGTGATCTGGTTAAACTAAGGTATACTTAAGTAAGTCTACGGGTATAACCAGCCCCGTTTCACTGGCATAACCAGCCCCGTTTTAGGAAACCCTTCCACCCCCACCCCCGTTGGTGCCCTTTGGTGCTAGTGATATATATATATATATGGATAGGTTTGCTTAAAAAGCAAATGGATATATATAAAACACACATAAAACATATATATAACAAACATCTCATCTCGAACTATATAAGAAATTGGGTCGGGTATGATATATAAAGATATATCTAAGCGATGTCATAGGGCAGCCGATCGATACCCCAAAGCCAAATAAAAGTCCTTCAAATATCGTGCTTATATGTAATAAAAGCATTAAAAGAAGAAGAAGAAGAAGAAGATATATATATATATATATATATATATATATATATATATATATATATATATATATATATATATATATATGTCTGTGTGTATATATATATATATATATATATATATATATATATATATATATATATATATATATATATATATATATATATATATATATATATATATATATGAAATACTGTGACCATTCACTCTTGCCTAATTATGTACCAGTCTTCTTTGCAGGCGTTCATATACAGTACACTATGCATGAATGCGCGTATGTGTGCTTTTCCGCTGGGTATATAAAAGTAGCGATGTTTCATTTGCAAAAATTGCCCAAAATTATCAGCAGCACCCACGAATTAACACGAATCTAATTTCTCTCTGAAGAGAAATTAGATGCCTTTGCCCATGTAAAATCACATGTAAAACGTAGGTGCTCCAACAATTATGCCATATTCGAAATGCTGCCGAGTAACGACTCTACTGTACTGAGGACGCCTGTTAATGCCGAGGTAGAGGGGTGAGGATAAAAGCCCACTTCATGGCTATTTGGCTCGAGGCAAAATGAGAAATGTTACGATGCCCCCTGCATGTTCAAATTAAGGAGGATTTGCAAGTCTTTGCTCTACGGCTTGACGACCTTTAAAAGTGGGAGTTTTTTTTTTTACTTTACCCTTTTAAGAGTTTAGTAGTTAGCCGGTTGTGTACAAAAGGATTTGCAGTGGCAAAGGCAGACAGATAGACAGAAACATAATGGTCGAAAAATGAGTAACAGACGGTATGGGGGAACCAAGATAAATTGAGTCGAAAGTGTTGGTGTATCTTCATTTTGGGGAAATAGGGTGATGTAGATGCCGAAAGATTGCAGCAGGAAATTACCGTATTATCGTTATATTACGAAACAGAAAGCTTTGGGGAAGCATCACTGTTGTCAGTGCACTGGGCATTGTTGTACCGTGGTTTTAATGATCATAATCAATCCTGGATATGAACATGAATGCTAGCTCACACATACACACACACACACGTATATATATATATATATATATATATATATATATATATATATATATATATATATATATATATATATATATATATGACTATTTATCACATCACCGTGATTCATATACAATCAGAAAAGACGTCATTTAATATCAATTCCTCTACCTCGGAAATAATATATTTTCATATATGTTACCGAAGGGGAATTTTTATGTGGCCGATTTCGTTAGTGCGTCACTGTAGTCCTGATTCCTCGTCCGTCGCTGGTTCGATCCCACGGGACGGTGGACTTATTATCAACTTAAAAATTCCCCTTCGGTAACATATATGAAAATATATTATTTCCGAGGTAGAGTGAATTGGATATTAAAGGACGTTTGTATCTTTCTGATTATATATATATATATATATATATATATATATATATATATATATGTGTGTGTGTGTGTGTGTGTGTGTGTGTGTGTGTTTTATACACACACGTCAGTTATTCGTAAGATGAACAATGATTCGGAGAGTATGTTATAATGACCTTAACTCTTTAACGATAGACATGTTTCTCAATTATTTTTCTTTTGTAACTTTTAAAGTATTTTATATTTGCATTACATTTGTGTTTATTGAAAAATTGTACGTAGGTCGCTGTATATCTAGAAGAAGCATGAAAGATAGAAATGTAAGAAAAAGCAATTAGAAAATCATTTGAACTGCATGCCTAGTGGCCCTTTACCGATATTCGAACGAGAAGAAATTTCATTCCCAGATATCAAGACGTCGCCCCGGTGGGTTTCTTCGGGTCATGTCGGGCTGCGTTTTAATTCGGTTTCCTTAACTGTTATTCATCCCGGTCGGGATGGAAGCAAAAGCAAATGTAATCGGGTCACCAAAATCTAAGAATAAAAACAAATATCTTTAGAAGTGATGTAATAACTAGCGTTTCGAGAATTTTATGATATTACATCTATTTTATAAGTGACAGGTATGAAATGTGTCAATTGGTAACGTCACAGATCACAACTTTTATGAAA